>NC_069509.1:63988968-64120286 GCF_027579735.1 Bombina bombina
AGCAGTGAAGGGCTTAATTAGGTAGCTTGTAGGGTTAATGTTAGCTTTAGTGTAGAGATCAACATCCCACCCTCTGATCCCTCCCCTGATCCCTTTCAAACAGCTCTCTTCCCACCCCCATCTTAAGTACTGGCAAAAAGTCTGCCAGTATGAAAATGTTTTTTTTTTTTTTTTTTTTTTTTTTTATACATATTTTCTGCAGTGAAGGATCCCCCCCCTTACCACCCAACCTCCCTGACCCCCCCCAAACAGCTCTCTAACCCTCCCCATCTACCTATTTACTGCCATCTTAGGTACTGGCAGCTGTCTGCCAGTACCAAGTTTCAAGTAAAATTGGGCTAAAAATTTTTTTAAAATTGTTTACCCCTTTTTTTTTCTGTAGTGTAGCTGTCCCCCCTTAATATCCTACCCCCTCCCAGATCCCTTTCCCAACAGATATACCCCCTCTCCCTCCGTCCCACTCACTACATTTTGTTCCATAGCGTAGCGGTTCCACCCGCTCTCACCCCTTACGTCGTCCTTCCACTCCCTCCAGCGATGGGCCGCCCACCCGCCTCCCTCGTATCCCTCCCACGCCACCAACGATCGGCACCATCGCTGGACTATGCAAGTGGCCCTCTCTGCATTGGTTGCTTACCAGAGGGTATTGCACGATGCCTCCAATACCCTGAAAGCGTCTGGAAGCAATCACGATCGCTTCCATCGCTTAAAACCCTGAGGACGTACCAGGCACGTCCTTGGTCGTTAATGACTGTTTTTTTGTAGGATGTGCCTGGTACGTCCTTGGTCGTTAAGGGGTTAAAGAACTACATGTTGTCTCTTTAAGTTGCATTCTTTATTACTTGTAGATCTAATATTTCCACAGAGATGCTACATTTGCTTCCAGTAAAACTTGATTTGAAAATATTTTTAAAAAAATTACAGTACATATGTTTTAAAGGGACAAGAAACACTATTTATTTATTTTGTGATGCAGATAGAGCATGCAACTTTAAATAACTTTCCAATGCATTTCTATTATCTAATTTGTTTCGTTCTCTCTATATCCTTGTTGAAAAGTGCACCTAGGTAGGCTCAGAAGCTGCTGATTGGTGGCTGCACATATGCTTCTTTATATTGGCTTCCAGCTAGCTCCCAATAGTGCATTACTGCTCCTTCAACAAATGATACCCAAAGAATGAAGCAAATATTAGGTAATATAAGTAAATTGGAAAGTTGTTTAAAATCGTGAAAGAAAAATAATTGGTTTCATATACCTGTAATACCAGTTTGTCACATTCTGTAGTATGGATGAAAGGTTACTGATGTGCTGGGCTTTTTTTTTTTTTCTTAAATTTACTGCTCAAATTTTTTTGATGATGATTTTTTTTTTTTTTTTTTTTTTTTTTTAAATATTCCCTTATAGCAGGGCTCGACAAACCCAGGAGCCAGGAGTAAACTTTTAGGAGCCAGTGATGATATTTATTTTTCAATATTCCCTAGGCCCATGCTAGCCACAATGGTAGTTAAATTATCCTGATGCCTATACAAGCTTGGGGCATATTCCTATTTTTCTTGACCATTATGTATTCAGCCAGTGGTGTTTCCCATTTCTCTCTTGTCAAAGTAACTTTTATTCATATTTGTTTCTTTTATTTTCATCCACAGCTCCAAAGCACAAGCGTCCTAGAGTCGAAGCTGTTAAAAAATTGGACTTTGGGGGTGTCGAGGATGTTGGAAACAGCACATTAAGTGATGATATTACACCACCGCCCTCCCCGGATTATACTCAGATGAAAAAGGAAAGGTCTGAAACATTTCTATTGTCTCTACAAAGATTGTTGTTAAAGGCACAGTGTGCTGTAAAATTGGTGTCTCAATAATGTGTTTCCAAAGACTTGTTAAACTAGCAGCAATGCATGAGAAATTGCTCCTATACTTTTTGTATATAAAATTACTACTATTTAAAGTGATGATAAACAATGACAGTGTCAAACATGCGGTCCTATAGTAAATTGAAATGGACTTTCATTCATTAAATCTCTTAAAATGCTATGTTTTTTAAAAAAATATTTACTTTTATAATCCTCCAATTGACCCTCCGTTCCTCCACTCGTAGAATTGCTGCCATTGATTTTAAAAGTCACGTTTTTTGAACGTGCAATCAAAATCCAGGCCAGTCTGCGACTGTAAAAAACCTAACGCGCCCCGCATTTGCAAAGCGCATGCGTTATATGTTAGATTGTAGACTGATAGACTGAAAGCATTCGCAAATCTAACCGTGAAGACAGAGATGCCCATATGATGACGTTAAAGCTCGGTAATTAAAATCTAAATTTTTAATCATACCTGTTACAAAATAAAAATAAAAAAACATAGTGATTTAGGTGCTACAGACATGAGGAATACGCCGGTAATTCAAAATTGCACTAAATTTACAATCACTTTAAGTTTAAACTGCTGCCCTAAAGAAGTTCCCCAAGGAAATAGCCAAGAAATAGATTTTATGTGTGTGTGTGTATACATATACAGTTGCAAGAAAGAGTATGTGAACCATTTGGAATGATATGGATTTCTGCACAAATTGGTCATAAAATGTGATCTGATCATCATCTAAGTCACAACAATAGACAATCACAGTCTGCTTAAACTAATAACACACAAAGAATGAAATGTTGCCATGTTTTTATTGAACACACCATGTAAACATTCACAGTGCAGGTGGGAAAAGTATGTGAACCCCTAGACTAATGACATCTCCAAGAGCTAATTGGAGTGAGATGTCAGCCAACTGGAGTCCAATCAATGAGATGAGTTCTGGGTTTGCTTTTCACAAGAAGCATTGCCTGATGTGAATGATGCCTTGCACAAAAGAGCTCTCAGAAGACCGACGATTAAGAATTGTTGACTTGCATAAAGCTGGAAAGGGTTATAAAAGTATCTCCAAAAGCCTTGCTGTTCATCAGTCCACGGTAAGACAAATTGTCTATGAATGGAGAAAGTTCAGCACTGCTGCTACTCTCCCTAGAAGTGGCCGTCCTGTAAAGATGACTGCAAGAGCACAGCGCAGACTGCTCAATGAGGTGAAGAAGAATCCTAGTGTCAGCTAAAGACTTACAAAAGTCACTGGCAAATGCTAACATCCCTGTTAGCGAATCTACAATACGTAAAACACTAAACAAGAATGGATTTCATGGGAGGATACCACAGAGGAAGCCACTGCTGTCCAAACAAAACATTGCTGCACGTTTACAGTTTGCACAAGAGCACCTGGATGTTCCACAGCAGTACTGGCAAAATATTCTGTGGACAGATGAAACCAAAGTTGAGTTGTTTGGAAGAAACACACAACACTATGTGTGGCGAAAAAGAGGCACAGCACACCAACATCAAAACCTCATCCCAACTGTGAAGTATGGTGGTGGGGGCATCATGGTTTGGGGCTGCTTTGCTGCATCAGGGCCTGGACGGATTGCTATCATCGAAGGAAAAATGAATTCCCAAGTTTAGCAAGACATTTTGCAGGGCAACTTAAGGCCATCTGTCTACCAGCTGAAGCTCAACAGAAGATGGAATTTGCAACAGGGCAATGACCCAAAGCATAGAAGTAAATCAACAACAGAATTGCTTAAACAGAAGAAAATACCCCTTCTGAAGTGGCCCAGTCAGAGTCCTGACCTCAACCCGATTGAGATGCTGTGGCATGACCTCAAGAAAGCGATTCACACCAGACATCCCAAGAATATTGCTGAACTGAAACAGTTCTGTAAAGAGGAATGGTCAAGAATTACTCCTGACCTTTGTGCACGTCTGATCTGCAACTACAGGAAACGTTTGGTTGAAGTTATTGCTGCCAAAGGAGGTTCAACCAGTTATTAAATCCAAGGGTTCACATACTTTTTCCACCTGCACTGTGAATGTTTACATGGTGTGTTCAATAAAAACATAACAACATTTCATTCTTTGTGTGTTATTAGTTTAAGCAGACTGTGATTGTCTATTGTTGTGACTTAGATGATGATCAGATCACATTTTATGACCAATTTGTGCAGAAATCCATATCATTCCGAAGGGTTCACATACTTTTTCTTGCAGCTGTATATATATATATATATATGTATGTGTGTGTGTGTGTAACACTTAGATTGTTTGTTTGATTTGTATATCATTGCTGCGAGGCTCAGAAAGGATCCATCCACACCAAACTAAATTTTAGGTATCTGATATAGAGGGACACAGGGAAACGGCTGTGTATCCCTGATGAAGGGCCATATTGGTCAGGAAAAGCATCGGATGTATGCAACTATGGTGAATGTACTGTTTTGTAATTGCTACCATGCAATAAATATTTACTTTTTAATCTCTCCTGAAGCCTGAAAGACTCCCTTTTATTTCTCAGCTTCTGAATTTTAGGTGTGACTGGTTATGGGGAAGGTTGCAAGGGCACCAGGGCCTAATTTGAAGTCACCAGTAGGTCCCTGGCGTCTGCGTTTGTTAAGCTCTATGTTGAGTGTGTCATTTTAACCCCTTAACGACTGGGCCGCTCTGCCGCAATCTTGCTAAATTGCACTATTTCTTGTTAGTTTTTTTAAAATATTTTTTTTCTAAAAATTATAGCAAACTGTGTACTGGCTTACAGCTGCCAGTACCTAAGATGGCAGAAATCAGTTAGAGGGAGAGGCTTAGAGAGTTTTTTGGGAGGGAGGTAGGAATGTAAGGGGGGTAATCCTACTCTGAAAAAAATATTAAAAAATAAAGAATAAAAGTAAATAAGTGTAAAATTGTATACTAGCAGACTTTCTGCCAGTACTTAAGATCGGGGTGATCATTGTGGGTAGGGGAGGGAAGAGAGCTGTTTGAGAGGGATCAGATAGGAATCGGGGTGGGAAGTGTCAGGTAAGAGGGTAATCTCTACACTAAAGCTAAAATTAGCCTTACAAACTAACTGATTAACCCCTTCACTGCTGGGAATAAGTGGTGCACAGCTGCAATTAGCGGCCTTCTAATTACTAAAAAGCAATGACAAAGCCATATATGTCTGCTATTTCTTAACAAAGGGGATCCCAGAGAAGCATTTACAACCATTTGTGCCATGATTGCACAAGCAGTATGTAAATAATTTCAGTGGGAAACCTACATTTTGTGAAAGTTTTTTTTTTTTTTTTTTTATTTGATCGCATTTGGCGGTGAAATGGTGGCATGAAATATACCAAAATGGGCCTAGATCAATGCTTTGGGTTGTCTACTAAAAAAAATTGTATAGTTTTGATAGGCATCTATAAAAAAAATGCTCTTTTTGTTTAAATGTAGTAATGGCAGAAATGCTCTGGTCTTTTGGATAAGTTTTAGTCTGAAATTCCCGGTCCTTAAATGGTTAACACTAGCAACCCTTTAATGCTATATGTTTAAACCACACCAAGAAGTTAAACACACATAGCAGAAGTACCGCTAAGGTTCTGCAGAGTACTGCTGGTCCGAAGCGTAAACATTTTCTGATCCATATCGGCAGCACAAGATGCTTTACTCAGCTGTGTGACTATTGCTGCTGATTGTATCAGCAGCAGTTTCTGCTCTGCGGATCCTGAGCTGTACTTCTGTGTGTGTTAACCCTTTTGTGGGGCTTACATAGCATTAAAGGGTCTCTAGTCTTAAAATTACATGCTGTAACAAACTAGCGCATGTCATTTTCCCTCTATAGTGGGCCTTAAAGAAATTCTGAACGACACCCTTAAAAGTAATAGGACGAAACAAATTTTTTTTTTTTTTTTTTCCATGGTGTTATTTGTCCAGAATTATAATTTTTTTATAATTTATCCAACACAGCTTTTATCTTTGACCAAACAGTTTTAAAGTTTTCTAATTGGATGTTAGAGCAACATAATTTATCACCATAACACAAGGCTCATCAAATCCAGGAGCCAGGAGGGAGCCACTGGTTCCTAGAATTTTACCATTGCTCCTAACTTTTTCGGTTATTCTTCATATGTCTAAATGCAAATACCACTGTTTGGCTCCAAAATATGAAACCTATTTGTTGACCCCTGCAATAACCAATCATTTATGTGAGTGTTTGTACTTTAGAGACTTGTAGTGTCTTTATAACTAGCTGACAGAACTATATTGCAGATGTAACTACATTGTTTGCTGCTATTTACTGCTAGGAATAACAAGTTTCTGAGCTGTGATCCTTTTGATGTAAGCGATATGGCTCCTTTGCAAGTCACTATCACGGAGGCAGAGAAGCGCGTATTGAAACGCCCCCCTGTACTGGAGGAATACATTCATGTGACATCAAACGATGGGACTAGAGCTTACATGGTACTGAGAGATGATTCACATAGCACAGACCCTCAGGTGAGAACTGTTTAAAGGGATAGAAAGATTGAAATGTGCATGAAAGCATTTTAAATTTAAAAAGAAGCATTTTTTTGCAATGTACTTCTGTTAGCAAAAATGCATCTAGTGAGAGTTATTACTGTTTCAGCTGCATACGCATGATTAAAGGAGATCGGTATTTTTGCTAATGGAAGAATATTGCAAAATGTTTCTATTTGAAATGTAAATTCATTCATATTTACTTTGTGACCTTTTTTTTTTATCAATTTAAGATTTCGCTGCATGTAGCTTGTGAGTTGCAGATTGGCATGTGTATTTTGAATGTGGTTTGATGATGCATCCTTAATTTGTGATAAAGGGACAGTCTACTTGAATTTTTTTATTGTTTAAAAAGATATATAATCCCTTTTTCTTTCCTATGGCATGGAGAGTCCACAACGTCATTCCAATTACTAGTGGGATATTCAACTCCTGGCCAGCAGGAGGAGGCAAAGAGCACCCCAGCAAAGCTGTTAAGAGTAATTTCCTTTACCCATAATCCCATTCTCTTTGCCTTTGTCAATGAAGGATGTGCGAAGATGGTGTCTAAAGCTATTTAATCCTTTTATAGGTACTTTTCTCTGCAAACAAGGATTAGGGGCTATGCTGTGTCCATGTCAATCTCTTTAGTAAGAGTAATGGTGGCTATTAGCAGTTAGAAAGTGGCAAGGTGGTATTTGCTTTATTTCTAACATTATTGGTACCCCTTCATAGAAAGCCAGGGTTGGTTACTCTGCTCTTTTTCTTCTGGTCCTTGATAGAGAGTGAAGTGTCTATCACACCAAAGAAGCTGTTCCTGCCCTGCCGCTGGATCCACAGGTAAGTGCATTTGCCTTCTAGGTACTGAAGGATAGCACTTTGGAGGTTAATTCCTCTAGTGGATCATCATATGGGACATGTTATGACCTTTAAGGGTTAAAAGTTGGGCAGTCTGGCAGTCACTGATTTAATGAAACGTTAAGGGGTTAATATTTCCCCTTTTTAAATAGACTGGCTGAAGGATTAATTAGGGTCTTTAACATAATGTCGCTATGGAGTGTGAGACTTTATTTTTTGAGATTCTGAACTAATAGTGCAGAGAACTGGGACTACGATAGGAGGTGTTTTAAGCTCTGTTCTTAGTATTTTATCTGGTCAGACAGAAACGTGCGCTTTTTCAGTGGCGCAGTTTCTTTTCTAAGTCCGATCACGTGACCTCTGCTCTTATGCTTGTATATTATTGAGAGTGGAGTGAATAGCCAGTGCATATGTTTTAGAGCTCTGTTTTAACGATTGCATGTTGGGGTTATCTTAATTGTTTACCGATCCGGATCACAGCTTTCAAGGGCTGACAGCCATCCCTGACAGCGGATCTGCAGCATGTGAGAGTCTTCTTAATTTTACTAGTGTCAACTCTGGTCCCGGTGCGTTAAGATCTCCTCAGATAATCTGAGGTATAGAGGCGTGAGGGACTTGATTCAAATTAGCTTAAATATTTTGTTTAACATACTTTGCAAGATTTTTTAGATTTTCTTAACGTGACATAACGGTTCCTTTTTATTTAACTTACTATTGGGACCATTTCAGCTATGGACAATGACCAAGATTCTGTTTCTCTGGATAAATGTTTATTATGTTTAGATGCCCAAATTGTTTTGCCTATGCAATTTTGTTCCTCATGTTTAGCTAAGACTCTAAAATTTAAAGATAAATTACTTCCTTCTGAGCCAATTGTCTCTCAGGATAATGCTGTTCAGGGTATGCCACAGCTTTCTCCTCAAACATCCCAAGCCTTAGTGGTTTCACATACAGCGCCCTGCATTTCCTCTCAACCTCCTGGGGGGGTTTATTTGCCAGGAGATTTTGCTGCTCAGATAACCTCTGCGGTGTCTGCAGCTTTATCTGCTTTCCCTACTGCAGGTAAGCGTAAGAGGAAATCTAAACATACTTCTGCTGGTAAGGTTTCTGATCCCTCTAAATCTGCGATTTAGTTAACCTTTCCCAAATGTCTGAGGAAGAGGATACTTCAGTATCTTCTAAAGGTGAAATCTCAGACTCTTACATGATGGGGAAAATTTCTTCAGAATCTGAAGAAGTTAATTTTAGATTTAAACTTGAACATCTCCGGTTACTACTGAAGGATGTTGTAGCTACTTTGGACGACTCTGAACCTTCGGTTGTTGTCAGCCCTAAAAAGTCTACTAAACTAAATATTTATGATTCTCCCTTTTCTGTGGATGTTTTTCCTGTCCTAGACAGGATGTCTGAAATTATAGCTCAGGAATGGGATAAGCCAGGAGTTTTTTTTTCCCCTCCCCCTGTTTTTAAAAAGATGTTTCCTGTTGCTGACTCAATTTGTGACTCATGGCGTACTGTGTCTAAAGAAGAAGGAGCTATCTCTACTCTAGCTAAGAGAGCTACCATTCCTATAGAGGATAGTTGTTCCTTTAAGGATCCCATGGATAAGAAGCTAGAGGCTTACTTAAAAAAGATGTGCATCCATCAAGGATTACAGTGACAACCTGCGGCAAGTATTGCTATGGTTGCGGGAGCATTATCTTATTGGTGCTATGCCTTGTCTGATCTGATATCAGAAGAGACTACGATAGAGGAGATCCAAGACAGGATCAAAGCTCTTAAGCTAGCCAATACCTTAATCTGCGATGCTAACATGCAGGTAATTAGACTGGGAGCTAAGATGTCTAGCTTCACTATTCTAGCTCACAGAGCTCTGTGGTTAAAATCCTGGTCGGATGATGTAAAGGTAAAACTTTATTTGGTCCTGGTCTGGCGGAAATCATTTCTGAAATTACGGGTGGAAAGGGATCTTTCATACCTCAGGACAAGAAGAACAGACCTAAGGGTTGCCAAAATTCTAATTTTCGCTCCTTTCGTAAATTTAAAGGACCGAAGTCTTCCTCCTCTTCTTCCAAGCCAAGTCCTCTTGGAGGTCCAGTCAGCCTTAAAATAAGGAGAAGCAAAATCAGCATGAAGGATCCGCCCCCGATCCGATTTTAGATCAAGTGGGGGGCAGGCTTTCCTACAGCCTTTTCTTTCATGTAATTAGCAAGAGTCCATGAGCTAGTGACGTATGGGATATACATTCCTACCAGGAGGGGCAAAGTTTCCCAAACCTCAAAATGCCTATAAATCCACCCCTCACCACGCCCACAAATCAGTTTTTACAAACTTTGCCTCCTGTGGAGGTGGTGAAGTAAGTTTGTGCTAGATTCTTCGTTGATATGCGCTCCGCAGCAGGTTGGAGCCCGGTTTTCCTCTCAGCGTGCAGTGAATGTCAGAGGGATGTGAAGAGAGTATTGCCTATTTGAATTCAATGATCTCCTTCTACGGGGTCTATTTCATAGGTTCTCTGTTATCGGTCGTAGAGATTCATCTCTTACCTCCCTTTTCAGATTGACGATATACTCTTATATATACCATTACATCTACTGATTCTCGTTTCAGTACTGGTTTGGCTTTCTACTACATGTAGATGAGTGTCCTGGGGTAAGTAAGTCTTATTTTCTGTGACACTCTAAGCTATGGTTGGGCACTTTTATATAAAGTTCTAAATATATGTGTTTAAACATTTATTTGCCTTGATTCAGGATGTTCAACGTTCCTTATTTCAGACAGTCAGTTTCATATTTGGGATAATGCATATGAATAAATCATTTTTTTCTTACCTTAAAATTTGACTTTTTTCCTGTGGGCTGTTAGGCTCGCGGGGGCTGAAAATGCTTCATTTTATTGCGTCATTCTTGGCGCGGACTTTCTTGGCGCAAATTTTTTTTGTCATTTCCGGCGTCATACGTGTCGCCGGAAGTTGCGTCATTTTTTTGACGTTTTTGCGCCAAAAAATGTCGGTGTTACCGGATGTGGCGCCATTTTTGGCGCCAAAAGCATTTAGGCGCCAAATAATGTGGGCGGCTTTTTTGGCGCTAAAAAATTTGAGCGTCATTGTTGTCTCCACAATATTTAAGTCTCATTATTTATTGCTTCTGGTTGCTAGAAGCTTGTTCATTGTCATTTTTTCCCATTCCTGAACCTGTCATTTAAGGAATTTGATCATTTTTGCTTTATATGTTGTTTTTTCTATTACATATTGCAAGATGTCTCAGATTGTCCCTGAATCAGAAGCCACTTCTGGAAAAACGCTTAACTGAGTTTCAGTTCTACCAGAGCTAAGTTCATTTATTTTAAATGTTATAAATGTTTATCTTTAGCTATGGTTTGTAATAAGGTATTATGATATACTTTTACAGAATCCATTAGTGTTTATGCTTTATATATTTCCATTCTTACATTTTATGTACAAGAAATATTTAGAAGATTTATAAGAAATATTTTCTGATTCTATTTTAAAGGCTTTGTCTGACTTTGTGCCTTCTAATAAAATTTTTAGGTCTTTTTCACTTCTTTTTTAATTATTGAAGTTTCAAATGACCAACAACATACTGATTTATCTTTCTCTGATGATGTTTTTTCTCTTTCAGAAATTTTCTTCATCAGATATTGACACTAACAAATCTACTTTTTTTATTATTTTTCTATTATTAAAGTACATTTGTTCTTTGTTGAAAAGGTGTTGATTATTTTGGATATTAAGGTAACTAGTTCTTTAAGACTAGCTGACACTATTTCTGCCTATTTATTTCTTCTGTGTTTTCAGAGGTTTTCTTTCCAATTCCCCATTCTAGGGAATGGAATAGGCTGAGAATTTTCTTTTATTCCCTTTTCAAAGGTTTTAAACTATATTCTTTGCCAGCAGTTAAATTCAATTTGGAGGGTTCTCCAATTTATTGGGGCTATCTCTACTTCTACTAATTATGCTATTGTTTCTATAGCAAAATAGTATTTATTTTCCTTTAGATAGTTGTATCTTATCTATTTATGGAAAATTATTTAGTTTCAGGTACTTTTCTTGGTCCTGTGATTTATTTGGATATTGCAATTGCTTCATTTTTTCTGTTTACTTTAAGATCAAGTATCAGATTATGATTTATTTTAGCATTGTTAAAGGACAACATTTACTAGACTAGGTGCTGTTGCATTTGTCTTGTTGTTTTGCATTTATTGATTATGCAAGTCCACTGTATTGACTGGTCCTTTTAAACTGGACTATCATGCTAATAATTTCATTTGTGTCTTCATTTTATTGAATATTTTCGCAAATGAGGGTTAATCTATGTCTTTAGCTATTTTAGCTAGAAGAATTTTGTTTTAAGATAATCAATTATTTGTTTTATAATTGGATTCAATTCTTAACTGTTACTCTGGGCTTCAAGATTGAGTTCTAAGACTAAAACTTTAAGCTTATACTAGTTTAGTTGTTCTTATTAAGGAACGAATTCCTGAGTTCTTTCCCAAGTAACATGTTTGTAATTGGGGTTCGAAATCAGCTCCCTAATATTGCGATGTTCGTGCCGTATTCCAGCTTGGCTGGTAAGGGGCAGGTTAAGACTTATTTGAAATTTATTTGGTTCTATTTTGTCCAAATTTCTTTGATTTTATTCCAGTAAGGCTAACACTTTCTTTAAGTGTGTTTCTGTCCTATATATTTTGGGTACTGTTGAAGCATGGCTGGGCACCCATGGGGTTCAAGCGCTGCTCAGACCTGGAATCTTCTGGGGTATTTCTTCCAGTTCCTTTTTTAGGAACCGGGTTTGGAGTTTTATTCAAACTATTTTGCCTTGTTATGGTCATTGATGGCATTATTTGTTTTCATTAGATACAATAAATGCATATTTTAATTTTTCTGTTTTCATTCAGATTATTTTCTGAGGATGCGGAATCTCATATGATTCACTTGCTCTTCAGGACATAGTTAGAGGATCTTTTTTTCGAAAGCTCTTGATTCCTCACACAAGGGTCGCCTTTTTTTAGGTTTCCAGAAAGTTTGTGTCACTGTCTTTGTCTCTATCAGACGAGGGATAATTCTATTGGGTTCCGTCTATCGGTACCTTTAGTCTCTATTATTTCCTTCAATTGCTATATATGCATAGAAGTTTTAGGTCTTATGGCCACGGCATTGGATTCAATTCCCTTTGCTCATTTTCACTAGAAAGAACCTTTCCAGTCTTTTATGAGTGTTGTTTCTTCTAGAATATGGTTGGAGGATCAATTTACCAAAAAGTTTGTTGATTTCTCAGACAAGGGTAACCTTTTTTAGGTTTCCTGATAGATTCAGTGTCCTTGACTCTGTCTCTGACGGACAAGAGACGTCTGAAATTGGTTTCAGCTTGTCGAAACCTTCAGTCTCAATCTTTCCCTTCGGTAGCCTTATGCATGGAAATTTTAGGTCTTATGACTGCTGCATTGGACGCGGTTCCCTTTGCTCATTTTCACATGCGACCTCTTCAGCTCTGTATGCTGAACCAGTGGTGCAGTGATTACACAAAGATATCTCAATTAATATCTTTAAAACCGATTGTTCGACACTTTCTGACGTGGTGGACAGACCACCATCGTTTAATTCAGGGGGCTTCTTTTGTTCTTCCAACCTGGACTGAGATTTCAACAGATGCAAGTCTGGCAGGTTGGGGAGCTGTTTGGGGGTTTCTGACAGCACAAGGGGTTTGGGAATCTCAGGAGGTGAGATTACCAATCAATATTTTGGAACTCCGTGCAATTTTCAGAGCTCTTCAGTCATGGCCTCTTCTAAGAGAGAGTCGTTCATTTGTTTTCAGACGGACAATGTCACAACTGTGGCATATGTCAATCATCAAGGAGGGACTCACAGTCCTCTGGCTATGAAAGAAGTATCTCGAATTCTGGTTTGGGCGGAATCCAGCTCCTGTCTAATTTCTGCGGTTCATATCCCAGGTATAGACAATTGGGAAGCGGATTATCTCAGTCACCAAACGTTACATCCGGGCGAATGGTCTCTTCACCCAGAGGTATTTCTTCAAATTGTTCAAATGTGGGGACTTCCAGAAATAGATAAGAAGCTTCCCAGGTATCTGTCCAGATCCAGGGATCCTCAGGCGGAGGCAGTGGATGCATTGTCACTTCCTTGGAAGTATCATCCTGCCTATATCTTTCCACCTCTAGTTCTTCTTCCAAGAGTAATTTCCAAGATTCTAAGGGATGCTCGTCTGTTCTGCTGGTGGCTCCAGCATGGCCTCACAGGTTTTGGAATGCGGATCTTGTCCGGATGGCCACTTGCCAACCGTGGACTCTTCCGTTAAGACCAGACCTTCTATCACAAGGTCCTTTTTTCCATCAGGATCTCAAATCCTTAAATTTGAAGGTATAGAGATTGAACGCTTGATTCTCAGTCATAGAGGTTTCTCTGACTCTCTGATTAATACTATGTTACAGGCTCGTAAATCTGTATCTAGGAAGATATATTATCGAGTCTGGAAGGTTTACATTTCTTGGTGTTTTTCTCATCATTTTTCTTGGCATTCTTTTAGAATTCCTAGAATTTTACAGTTTCTTCAGGATGGTTTGGATAAAGGTTTGTCTGCAAGTTCCTTGAAGGACAAATCTCTGCTCTTTCTGTTCTTTCTCACAGAAAGATTACTAGTCTTCCTGTTATTCATTGTTTTGTACAAGCTTTGGTTCGTATAAAACCTGTCATTAAGTCAATTTCTCCTCCTTGGAGTTTGAATTTGGTTTTGGGGGCTCTTCAAGCTCCTCCGTTTGAACCTATGCATTCGCTGGACATTAAATTACTTTCTTGGAAAGCTTTGTTTCTTTTGGCCATCTCTTCTGCTAGAAGAGTTTCTGAATTATCTGCTCTCTCTTGTGAGTCTCCTTTTCTGATTTTTCATCAGGATAAGGCGGTGTTGCGAACTTCTTTTAAATTCTTACCTAAGGTTGTGAATTCTAACAACATTAGTAGAGAAATTGTGGTTCCTTCATTGTGTCCTAATCCTAAGAATTCTAAGGAGAGATCATTGCATTCTTTGGATGTAGTTAGAGCTTTGAAATATTATGTTGAAGCTACTAAGAATTTCCGAAAGACTTCTAGTCTATTTGTTATCTTTTCCGGTTCTAGGAAAGGTCAGAAGGCCTCTGCCATTTCTTTGGCATCTTGGTTGAAATCTTTAATTCATCATGCTTATGTCGAGTCGGGTCAAACTCCGCCTCTAAGGATTACAGCTCATTCTACTAGGTCAGTTTCTACTTCCTGGGCGTTTAGGAATGAAGCTTCGGTTGATCAGATTTGCAAAGCAGCAACTTGGTCTACTTTGCATACTTTTACTAAATTCTACCATTTTGATGTGTTTTCTTCTTCTGAAGCAGTTTTTGGTAGAAAAGTTCTTCAGGCAGCTGTTTCAGTTTGATTCTTCTGCTTATAATTTCAGTTTTTTTCATTATAAGATTTAAACTTTATTTTGGGTGTGGATTATTTTCAGCGGAATTGGCTGTCTTTATTTTATCCCTCCCTCTCTAGTGACTCTTGCGTGGAAGATCCACATCTTGGGTATTCATTATCCCATAGGTCACTAGCTCATGGACTCTTGCTAATTACATGAAAGAAAACATAATTTATGTAAGAACTTACCTGATAAATTCATTTCTTTCATATTAGCAAGAGTCCATGAGGCCCACCCTTTTTGTGGTGGTTATGTTTTTTTTGTATAAAGCACAATTATTCCAATTCCTTATTTTTTATGCTTTCGCACTTTTGTCTTATCACCCCACTTCTTGGCTATGCGTTAAACTGATTTGTGGGTGTGGTGAGGGGTGTATTTATAGGCATTTTGAGGTTTGGGAAACTTTGCCCCTCCTGGTAGGAATGTATATCCCATACGTCACTAGCTCATGGACTCTTGCTAATATGAAAGAAATGAATTTATCAGGTAAGTTCTTACATAAATTATGTTTTTCGACAGGCTTGTATACGCGATGTCCCAGATCCGTGGGCTTTGGTTTACAAAATAGGATTCAAGTCTTACCCTCCAAGGGGCAGATTTCTCCTGTCAAGAATATCCTCAAACCAAGTAAAGAGGGAGGCCTTCTTAAAATGCGTAGAGGACCTATCCTCCCTGGGTGTTATTGTTTCAGTCCCTCTAGACTCTAGAGGAACAAGGTCAAGGATTCTATTCAAATCTATTTGTGGTTCCCAAAAAAGATGGAACTTTCCGTCCCATCCTAGACCTAAGTGCCTAAACAAATTTCTCAGAGTTCCGTCCTTCAATATGGAAACTATTCGTTCCATTCTTCCATTGGTTTAGCAAGGTCAATTCATGACGAAAATTGACTGAAGGCTGCGTATCTACATGTTACCATTCACAGGGATTATCACCAGTTTCTAATGTTTGCCTTTCTGGACAAGCATTTCCAGTTTTGGCACTTCCGTTTGGTCTTGCCACAGCTCCCAGAATATTCACAAAGGTTCTGGAGCCTCTATTGCCAGTGATCAGATCCCAGGGAATTGCTGTGGCGCCTTATCTACACAACATCTTGGTTCATCTTTTCAACTAGCAAAATCTCATACAGAGATGTTGTCTTTTCTACATTCCCACGGGTGGAAAGTGAATCTGGAAAAGAGTTCTCTAGTTCCATCTACAAGAGTGTGTTTCCTAGGGACAATCATAGATTCCTTGTCCATGAAGATTTTCCTGACGGACGTCAGAAAATCCAAACTTCTTGCTTTTCTCTCCGGTCTGCTATGCGTCCATCAGTGACTCAATGCATGGAGGTGATTGGTCTGATGATGGCTTTCATGGACATCATTCCTTTTGCTCGGTTCCATCTACGACCTCTTCAGCTTTGCATGCTCAATCAATGGCATGGAGACCACTCGGATTTATCGCAGAGGATAAATCTGGATCCCTTAACAAGAAGCTCTCTCTCATGGTGGATTTCACAGGAACATCTGTCTCAGGGGCACTTGCTTCCTGAGACCTTCCTGGGTGATTGTGACTACGGGCGCCAGCCTGTTAGGCTGGGGAGTTGTTTGGGGTTCTCTAAAAGCTCAGGGCCTGTGGTCTCGGGAAGAGTCTTCTCTTCCCATAAACATCTTGGGAGTTGAGAGCAATCTTCAATGCCTTGACAGCTTGGCCTCAATTATCTTTTAGTCCGGTTTATCAGCTTCCAGTCGGACAACATCACCTCAGTGGCTTACATCAACCACCAAGGAGGAGCTCTGAGTTCCTTGGCAATGAAGGAGGTGACTCGCATTCTGCAGTGGGCGGAAGCTCACAATTGTCAACTATCTGCCATCCACATTCCAGGAGTGTACAATTGTGAGGCGGATTTTCTGAGCAGACAGACTTTTCATCCCGGAGAGTGGGCTCTCCATCCGGATGTGTTCTCAAAGATAACCCTCAGGTGGGGTTCTGGAGTTGGATCTGATGGCGTCTCGTCAAAGAGCCAAGCTTCCAAAGTATGGATCAAGGTCAAGAGATCCTCAGGCCGCTTTGGCGGTACCTTGGAATTTCGATCTAGCATACCTATTTCCTCTGTTTGCTCTCTTTCCACGAGACATTGCTCGTATCAAACAGGAGAGAGCGTCTGTGATTTTCATAGCTCCTGTCTGGCCTCGTAGGATCTGGTTCGCAGATCTGTTGAAGATCTCATCTCTTCCACCTTGGAGGTTACCTCTGAGGAAGGACCGTCTAGTTCAGGGTCCATTCCTCCATCTAAATCTAGATTCTCTGAAGCTGACTGCATGGAGATTGAACGCCTAGTCCTGTCTAGACGTGGTTTTTCTGAAGCGGTCATTGATACTATGCTTCAGGCTCGTAAACCTGTTACTCGTAGGATTTACCATAAGGTATGGCATAAATACCTTTTTTGGTGCGAATCTAAAGGTTTCTCCTGGAGCCGGGTGAGGATTCCTCAAATTGTATCCTTCAGGATGTACTGGAGAAAAGTTTGTCAGTCAGTACTCTGAAGGGTCAGATTTCTGCACTGTCTATTCTTTTGCACAAACGCCTGGCAAATATGCCAGATGTTCAAGCTTTTGTTCAGGCCTTGGTCAGAATCATGCCTGTGTTTAAATCTGTTGCTCCTCCTTGGAGCCTTAACCTAGTTCTTAAAGTTTTGCAGCAGGCTCCGTTTGAGCCGATGCATGATGTTGATATAAAATTGTTATCTTGGAAGGTTTTGTTTCTTCTTGCTATTTCTTCAGCTCTGCAGTGAGATTCCCCGTACCTTTATTTTTCATGCAGATAAGCAGTCCTACGTACTAAATTGGGGTTTCTCCCT
This sequence comes from Bombina bombina, assembly GCF_027579735.1. NCBI lineage: Eukaryota > Metazoa > Chordata > Amphibia > Anura > Bombinatoridae > Bombina > Bombina bombina. Next base: position 64,006,468 of record NC_069509.1, read on the forward strand.
AAGATGGTGTTGGATCGAAACATTAATAAGGAAATTGTTGTTACTCCTTTTTGTCCTAATCCTTCTTCTCATAAGGAACGTCTTTTGCAATAACCTGGATGTTGTACATGCTTTAAAATTTTACCTACACGCTACTAAAGATTTTTGCCAATCTTCCGCCCTGTTTATTGTTCTCTCTGGAAATCGTAAGGGTCAGAAGGCCACTTCTACTGCTCTTTCCCTCTGGTTAAGAAGTATGATTAGTTTTGCTTATGAAACTGCTGGACAGCAGCCTCCTGAGAGAATTATAGCTCATTCTACTAGGGCTGTCTCCTCATCTTGGGCTTTCAAAAATAAAGCTTCTGTGGAACAAATTTGCAAGGCGGTAACATGGTCCGCTTTGCATACTTTTTTCCAAATTCTACAAATTTGATTCTTTTTCCTCTGCTAAGGTTTTTTTTTGGGAGAAAGGTTCTTCAAGCGGTGGTGCCTTCTGTTTAGGTCCTCCTGCCTTGCTCTCCCTCCCTTTTCATTCCGTGTCCTCTAGCTTGGATATTGGTTTCCACTAGTTATTGGAATGACGTTGTGGACTCTCCATGCCATAGGAAAGAAAACAAAATGTATGCTTACCTGAAAAATTTCTTTCTTTCCGGGCATGGAGAGTCCAGGACCCCGCCCTCTTTTTAATTTATAATTCGGCAGGTTTTTTTAGGAAACCTCAGGCACCTCTATACCTTTTTGTGTTTCTTCTTTTTCCATTTTCCTTCGGCTGAATGACTGGGGATTATGGGTAAGGGAAGTTACACTTAATAGCTTTGCTGGGGAGCTCTTTGCCTCCTCCTGCTGGCCAGGAGTTGAATATCCCACTAGTAATGACGTTGTAGACTCTCCATGTCCGGAAAGAAAGAAATTTATCAGGTAAGCATAAATTTTGTTTTTACCCATTCCCCAGTTTTGCATAACCAACATGGTTATATTAATATACTTTTTACCTCTGTGGTTACCTTGTATCTAAGGCTCTGCAGACTGCTCCCTTATTTCAATTCTTTTGACAGATATGCATTTTAGCCAATCAGTGATGACTCCTAGGTAACTCCATGAGATTGAGTACAATGTCATCTATATGACACATGAACTAGCGCTATCTAACTGTGAGAAACTTTTAAAATGCACTGAGATAAGAGGTGTCTTTCAACAGTTTAGAAATCAGTTTAGCTTTCAACAAAGAACAGTAAGAGAGCAAATTTGATGATAAAAGTAAATTGGAAAGTTGTTTAAAATTGCATTGCATGCCTTATCTGAATCACGAAAGCTTAATTTGGACTTGACTGTACCTTTTTTAAATGCTTAAAAATCCAAAATTTCAACTAAAATATTTAAAGGGACACTCAGGTCAAATTAAATGTTCATGATTCAGATACAGCATGTAATTTTTAAACAACTTTCCATTTTACTTCCATTAAAAAAAAATTTGTCTTTTATTTTTACACTTTTTGAGTCACCAGCTCCTACTGAGCATGTGCAAGAATTCACAGATTATACGTATATGCATTTGTGATTGGCTGATGGCTGTCACATGGTACAGGGGGAGTGGAAATATACATAACTTTGAAATTTGTTAGAAAAAAATCTACTACTCATTAAAAATTCAGAGTAAATTCTATTGTATTGTCTTGTTATCTTGCATTTGTTGATTTTGCAAATTACTGTGTTTACTGGTCCTTTAAAGTCAGTAGTCTCTTCCAGGATGAATATAATTCAGTTACATTTTCTTCTGGGGATATTCAACAGTGCTTCTTTAGTAGAAATAAATGTTCTAAAACAAAGTAAACATAAAAATAAACGAATCATGTTAAAAAAAAAAAAAAAAACCCAGCAAACAAATTTATTTTCTTGTAATATTAGAACATTTGAGTGTAGCCACTGCCCTCATGGATTGAGAGAGCTGGTGTTTGGTAGCTTAAAGGGACATGAAACCCAACATTTTTTCTTTCATGATTCAGATAGAGAATACAATTTTAAACAACTTTCCAATTTACTTTTATTAGTTAATTTGCTTCCTTCTCTTGTTATCCTTTACTGAAAGGCTTATCTAGGTAAGCTCATGAGCAGCAGATAATCTAGGTCCTAGCTGTTGATTGTTGGCTGCATATATACAGTATATATATATATATATCTAAATTGTGATTGGCTCACCCATGTGTTCAGTTAGAAACCATTAGTGCATTGCTGCTCCTTCAACAAATGATACCAAGAGAATTAAATAAATTAGATAATAGAAGTAAATTAGAAAGTTGTTTAAAAATGTATTTGTGTTTCATGTCCCTTTAAGTTTAATTCTGTGTAAGCAAAATTATGGAAGTGACTGTCATTCTATTTTATTATGTCCTCTTCTGAGCATGGACAAAATTGACTTAGTTTCTCTAGCTTTTCACTGAACAGTAAGCCAGTTCATGTTACTCTAGAAATGTTATTATATCAAGCTAAATAGTATAACCACTGGTCATTGCTTAATTTTTTATTACAACAATGAAACGCAGTGCTTGTTTCCTTGAGTTTAGTCCTTTTATCATTTAAAACCCTGCTAGTTGTTGTTAGAAAAAAAAAATTTGTCAGACCTTATGCTAACATTCCAATGTTTTTAAAAGCTAAGGATTTTACAAGCATATCTATAATAGATTTTCTCCCCCCCAAGATTTTGTCAGTAGTCTTTTTCTTTCCACCCCCTCTTAAAAGGACAATCAAGTCAAAATTAAACGTTTGTGTTTCAGAGCTATAGTTTATTTTGTTCTTTTGGTATCCTTTATTAAAAAGAATACCTAGGTAGGCTAAGAAGAAGCCTGAATATCCCTTGTTGATAGAGCAGCGATGCACTACTGGGAGCTAGCTGCTTATTGGTGGCTGCACATACAAGCCTCTTATCATTGTCTCACTCCGTGTATTTAATATTGTATGTATCTTAATCCTGAAAGAAAACTTGGGTTTCATGTAAACCTTTCTCTAGTAATTGGCATTCATTGGCAGCAAATACACAACGTGAGTGGAAAGGGAAGCTATTAAACTGTATATATTCCAAATTTGATTAAAAAGACAAAAATAAAAATAAAGCTATCGCATTTGACTTATTTCCTTGTAAAAGGATTTTTACTTTCTTTGAAAACAAAACTGTTTAACGATAAGAATATGCCCCTTTAAACAGACAGCGTTTTGCGTAATTAATGCAATGCAGTGAATAATATTTGATGCATAAATTGGACCAAGCTTTTTATAAACCTATTTTTTTTCCCTGTGACTACATTTAGGGTTCAGTATCCCTTCTGGTTGACTAGCTTTGTTGTTTTTTTATTGCAGATCTCTAAGACGGGGCTTAATTGGAGAGGTGAACAGCAACTGAATCTCCTAGGGGTGCCTTTCTCTTACCTAAAGGAGCAGGTTGCAGATGAGGTAATAGGTTCACATATTGGTGCAGTAACCTAGTCAACAAGATAATGGTTCTTTTTCTGATCTTTGCCTATTCTGTAAAGTAGGAAATCTATAAAACTTTTTACCTTGATCATTTACACTACGAGGCTAATTGTACTTCGCACCCGCCTAACATTTAAAGACAACAATTAGGTAATGTTAAATTTTTTCAATGTGTGTTACACAAATTATCATTAAATAAATGTGTTAAATGATGCTATTGGATAGCTTAAAGGAATAGTCTAGCCAAAATAAAGCTTTCATGATTCAGCTAGAGCATCAATTTTAAGCAACTTTCGTTCTCTTGGTATCTTTATTTGAAAAAGCTGGAATGTAAGCATAGGAGCCGGCCCATTTTTAGTTCAGCACCTGGATAGTGATTGGTGTCTAAATGTAGCCACCAATCGTCAAGCGCTACCCAGGATAAAGATACCAAGAGAACAAAGAAAAATTGATAATAGGAGTAAATTAGAAAGTTGCTTAAAATGGTATGCTCTATCTGAATCATGAAAGTTTAATTTTGACTTGACTATTCCTTTAACCCCTTAACGACTCATGTCGTACAGGGTACGTCTTGCACAAACTGGTCTTTAAAGACTAGCGACGTACCCTGTACGACATTAGGGGTTTAAAGCGGCTGGAAGCAATCCTGATCGCTTTCAGCCGCTTTCCGGTTATTGCAGTGATGCCTCGATATCGAGGCATCCTGCAATAACACCCCTTGGCCATCCGATGCAGAGAGAGCCACTCTGTGGCCCTCTCTACACCGGACATCGATGGCCGGTATCGTTGGTGGCTATTTTTTACTCATATTTTATAATTTGTTTTATAGTAAATTATAAGGTATGATGAAAATAATGGTATCTTTAGAAAGTCCATTTAATGGCGAGAAAAACTGTATATAATATGTGTGGGTACAGTAAATGAGTAAGAGGAACATTACAGCTAAACACAAACACCGCAGAAATGTAAAAATAGCCCTGGTCATTAAGGGAAAGAAATTGAAAAATGTCCTTGTCGTTAAGGGGTTAAGTAACATTTATAAATAATAGAAAAGGTTATAATATTGCAAAGAATTACACTGCCCCCACTGGGTTAATTCAAAATACTAACTGGCTTTTCTGTGGAGAGCACTGAACATCTATCTATGTGTTTTAGAATAAATTGGTTTTCTTTTGAAACACCGTACAACGCTCTCTATAATGTTTTGTGTGATCAGATGAAATATAAACTGCACAATGTTTTTAATTTAGCGACGGCGGCACGTCTTGGAGGAATCACAGCGTTTAACAGAGATGCTGAACAGGTAGGTCTTCTCCGCTATACTATGGGCTCTATTCATAAAGAGATGAATTGTAGGTGATTTGAAGTCTTTCATTAAAGGGACACTGTACCCAAAATTTTTCTTTCATGATTCAGATTGAGCATGAAATTTTAAGCAACTTTCTAATTTACTCCTATTATAAAATGTTCTTCATTCTCTTGGTATCTTTATTTAAAATGCAAGAATGTAAGTTTAGATGCCGGCCCATTTTTGGTGAACAACCTGGGTTGTCCTTGCTGATTGGTGGATAAATTCATTCACCAATAAAAAAAATTGCTTTCCAGAGTACTGAACCCAAAAAAAGCATAGATGCCTTCTTTTTCAAATAAAGATAGCAAGAGAACAAGCAAAAATTGATAATAGGAGTAAATTAGAAAGTTGCTTAAAATTGCATGCTCTTTCTGAATTACAAAACAAATTTTTTGGGTTCAGTGTCCCTTTAATTATGTATTATGAAGGGCCAAACCCAGTGGATGTATGGGAAATTGTTGCTTTAAAGTTTGTGTATGAAATAGCTGTTTTTGTTATTATAGCTCTGTCTGAGATAACTGTTAAAAAAAGAAAGCATTTAGTACCTGTCTGTCCCGCCCAGGGGCGGACTGACAAGTCGGGCAGATCGGCCCTGGCCCGAGGGCCCTGCTTCTTAAAGGGGCCCCATGCATAATACTGATGCTGCATTTTGTTCCCTATTTTTTTTTTATTAATATATATTTTTGCCATGATGAAGTTGAACTTTTTTTTTTTTTGCGAGGGGGGGGGGGCTGGGTGCGATGGTGGAGGAGACGCACGTGACTTGTCACTCGTAAGTGCATTACTTAAGTTAGCTCAAGGCTCAAGCAGGAGCCGGTATAGGAAAGAAAGACTGGACTGGCGGAGTCTGGAGAGGAGCAGCGTGGAGGAGCCAGACCGCGGTGTAACACAAGTAAGCGGCAGCCTGCAATATATATGTGGACCGGCCAGTCAGGTGTGTGTATATCCGAATCCGGTCCACATATTATTAGTCATCCCAGCTGCCCTGGCTGGCTCTGTCAGCAGCTCAGCACTCAGCTCCGCCTCCGCACGCCTGCGCACATAATTTAGCAGAGGCTAGAGTTAGGCGGCAGCTGCACTGGTGGAACCACGTGATTTTCTGAGCTGAGCTGAGCCTGCTGAGGAGGCTGGTGCAGACGTTGACCGAGTCAGGCGGCAAAGACGTCACGAGACGGACCTGATAGTTACAGACTGGGACCGGTAACTAGGTTGGTAAGTGTCAGACAGTGAATGTGATAGACGGAGGCCGGCTGCTGTCGGAGGGGTGCCAGGGGCGGGCCAGATGGCAATCATGGCATATTTGCATTGCAGATTGCAACAACTTACGCAGGGCAGGTGCACAGTGTGACAGTCACAGAACCCAGAAATTCTAATTTTTTTTATGATTTTGTACAATAGAGAATAATTGTTAGGAACCTCTATAATATTATATATCTGTATATATGTACTGGGGAGGGGGCTGTGTGTGAGACAGAGGGAACCTCTATAATATTACAGATATATAATATTATAGAGGTTCCCTCTTTCTCACACACAGCCCCCTCCCCAGTACCTTATATACAGATATATAATATTATAGAGAGGTTCCCTCTGTCTCACACACAGCCCCTCCCCAGTACCTTATATACAGATATATAAGGTACTGGGGAGGGGCTGTGTGTGTGAGACAGAGGGAACCTCTCTATAATATTATATATCTGTATATAAGGTACTGGGGAGGGGGCTGTGTGTGAGACAGAGGGAACCTCTATAATATTATATATCTGTATATAATGTACTGGGGAGGGGGCTGTGTGTGAGACAAAGGGAACCTCTATAATATTATATATCTGTATATAAGGTACTGGGGAGGGTGCTCTGTGTGTAAGACAAAGGGAACCTCTATAATATTATATATCCGTATATAAGGTACTGGGGAGGGGGCTGTGTGTGTGAGACATAGGGAACCTCTATAATATTATATATCTGTATATAAAGTACTGGGGAGGATGCTGTGTGTGTGAGACAAAGGGAACCTCTATAATATTATATATCTGTATATAAGGTACTGGGGAGGGTGCTCTGTGTGTGAGACAAAGGGAACCTCTATATAATATTATATATCTGTATAAAAGGTACTGGGGAGGGTGCTCTGTGTGTGAGACAGAGGGAACCTCTATAATATTATATATCTGTATATAAAGTACTGGGGAGGGTGCTCTGTGTGTGAGACAAAGGGAACCTCTATTATATTATATATCTGTATATAAGGTACTGGGGAGGGTGCTCTGTGTGTGAGACAAAGGGAACCTCTATAATATTATATATCTATGTATAAGGTACTGGGGAGGGTGCTCTGTGTGTGAGACAAAGGGAACCTCTATAATATTATATATCTATGTATAAGGTACTGGGGAGGGTGCTCTGTGTGTGAGACAAAGGGAACCTCTATAATATTATATATCTGTATATAAAGTACTGGGGAGGATGCATTGTGTGTGAGACAAAGGGAACCTCTATAATATTATATATCTGTATATAAGGTACTGGGGAGGGGGCTGTGTGTGTGTGAGAGAAAAAGGGAACCTTTATAATATTATAAATCTGTATATAAGGTACTGGGGAGGGTGCTCTGTGTGTGAGACATAGGGAACCTCTATAATATTATAAATCTGTATATAAGGTAATGGGGATGGGGCTGTGTGTGTGTGAGACAAAGCGAACCTCTATAATATTATATATCTGTATATAAGGTACTGGGGAGGGTGCTCTGTGTGTGAGACAAAGGGAACCTCTATAATATTATATATCTGTATATAAGGTACTGGGGAGGGGGCTGTGTGTGTGCGACAAAGGCAACCTCTATAATATTATATATCTGTATATAAAGTACTGGGGATGGTGCTCTGTGTGTGAGACAAAGGGAACTGCTATAATATTATATATCTGTATATAAAGCACTGGGGAGGGGGCTGTGTGTGTGAGACAGAGGGAACCTCTATAATATATATCTGTATATAAAGTACTGGGGAGGGTGCTCTGTGTGTGAGACAAAGGGAACCTCTATAATATTATATATCTGTATATAAGGTACTGGGGAGGGTGCTCTGTGTGTGAGACAAAGGGAACCTCTATAATATTATATATCTGTATATAAGGTACTGGGGAGGGGCTGTGTGTGTGTGAAACAAAGGGAATCTCTCTCTATAATATTATATATCTGTATATAAGGTACTGGGGAGGGGCTCTGTGTGTGAGGTAGAGGGAACCTCTCTATAATATTATATATCTGTATATAAGGTCCTGGGAAGGGGGCTGTGTGTGTGAGACAAAGGGAACCTCTATAATATTATAAATCTGTATATAAGGTACTGGGGATGGGGCTGTGTGTGAGGCATAAGGAACCTCTACATTGTGTTAAATTTGTATATATTAGGTTTTGGCGGGCGTTAGACCTATAGTACTGTATATCTCTACATGAGATGCTGTATGAGGGGAGCAGCAATGTTCTACTGGGAGCTAACTGAACATGTTGGGTGAGCCAATAACAAGAGGCATATATGTGCATCCACCAATCGTCAGCTAAATCCAAGTAGTCCATTGCTGCTCCTGAACCTACCCAGGTATGCTTTTCAACAAATGATAAGAAGTAAATTAAGCAACTTAGATAATAGAAGTAAATTGTAATGAATGTGTTTAAAATTGTATGTTCAATATGAATCATTAAAGGGTCAGTAAAGTCATAATTAGACATGCATGATTTAGACAGAACATAACATTTTAAACAACTTTCCAATTTACTTCTATTATATAATTTGCTTCTTTCTCTTTTTTTCCTTTGCTGAAAGGTTTAGGTAAGCTCAGGAGCCACAAAGAACCTAGGTTCTAGCTGCTGATTGGTGGCTGCATATATATACCGATTGCCATTGGCTCACCCATGTGTTCAGTTAGAAATCAGTAGTGCATTGCTGCTCCTTCAACAAATGATACCAAGAGAATGAAGAAAATTTGAAAATAAAAGTAAACTGAAAAGTTGTTTAAAATTGTATGTTCTACCTAAATCATGAAATAATTTTTTGGGGTTTCATGTCCCTCTAAAGTTTAATTTTGACTTTACGCTCCCTTTAAAATTAATTTCTCTAAACCTGCTCTGGTTTCAGTTAAAATGGAGATAGTTTTATCTTTATTTAGTATAGACGCATACTTATAGAATTATGCATCTTTTATTTAAAGGATTTTTTTTTTTTGCATAAGCACTTGCCAATTTACAATATTTAATTCATATAAAAAATATTGAAGGAAACAAATTGTCTCTTTATATGGCAATTAAAAACATGGTGGGGGAGGGGCATATGAAGGGGGAGGGGCAAGTGAGGTGGGAGGGGCACAGAGGATGGGAGGGGCAATAGGGTGGAGGAAGGGCAGATGAGGTAGGTAGGTGGAGCAAAGAGGGGGTGGGGGGCCCTGTCACACTTTTGCCCGGGGGCCCTGGTTGGTCTCAGTCCGCCCCTGGTCCCGCCCACACCTGGAGTGTGATTTTTGCCCCCCGATCTTGTTTACATAGCTTATCTGTATTCCTAACTGCAGGCATAAGCAGCTATTTCAAATGACAAAATAAAGGTCAATTAGCTTTTTGTAAACATTTTAATATATTCCTCCAGCAGGTAAAAATGATCATTTGGAGCACACAATACAATTACAAAATAAGTGTAAAGTTTTAGTGTCTATAAAGCAATGGGAGCAGCCATGTTGTAACTTAGGTTACCTTCTCTGCTGTGGTCAATTAGGAACAGTTATAAATAGGTCACTAGAGTGTGCAGCCACTGAAAAGCTCACCATTTTAGGATGGAATTACAGGAAAAAGGGACAAAATAAATGAAATTATTGCGGAATGTTTATATATATATATATATATATATATATATATATATGTGTGTATGTATATATATATATATATATATATATATATATATATATATATATATATATATATATATATATATATATATATATGATTTATCATTTTTTATTTCCATCTCAAAGTGTTTAATGTCCCTTAAACAGTCAAAGAACGTTAATACAGAGTTATCACATGTTAAAACCTACATTTAGATTGAATTTAAAGAAGTAGGAAATGCACAACTGATTTATTTCATTTTTTTTAATAATGTGTGCTCTTTTGTATGCATATGTAAATTATTTGGTACAATGAACTTCTAAGAAAATTATCCTTGCCAGGTCACCTAACAAAAAGATGCGAGATTCATTTTATTTCATGTTTTAAATTGCAGCCATAAAATGAAAGAGCTATGAAACCCAAAAATGTTCTTTTGGGATTCAGACAGAGCATACAATTGTATATTTCCCATGGTATTCTGTGTTGATGAGATACCTAGGTAGAACATTTGATAATAGAAGTAAATTAGAAATGTATTCAAAATGGCATGCTCTATCTGAATCATGAAAGCATTTGTTTGTGTTTCATGTCCCTTTTAAATTTTGTTTATTTGGTAGCATCCTAATACGTTTTGATTTTCAGCCAAATTAATGAGGAGTTTGGGGAGACTGAAAACGAGGCTACAGATCTTGGCTCCATTAATGAGGAAGAGGAGGATAATAATAGTTCTGCTTCCACCTGCCTTTGGGTAGATTGCTTTACACCCAGACACTACACTGAGCTGCTAAGTGATGATGTAAGTATACTGCATAGCGTTTGTCATGCCGTATCGCAGTGCTTTGTGATATTATTTAGCAGAATGCTTTTACAATTCTATTAACAAAAAGAAATGTACTGGCGCTCAAAGCATAAAAAAAAGTCCAAAGTGTATTAAATCCAATGTTAAAAGTGCATAATATTCACTGGAAATAAATAGGGTGTTCACAGAACAGTTCTTTCGCCTTTCTGCATGGTGCCGTAATCATAGATCCTAAGTACTCCTTACTTTCTCTGATATTTAAAAACATTTTATAATTCTATTCTAGTCTGCAGAAAGCGTTTATATTTATAAACTCAACATACTCTTTTTTTTTTTTTCAACAATCAGCGTGTTTAAACAACCATTTTATAAAGCAGAATTGCTTAAAGGGACACTGAACCCAAATTTTTTCTTTCATGGTTCAGATAGAGCATGCTATTTTAAGCCACTTTCTAATTTATTCCTATTATCAATTTTTCTTTGTTCTCTTGCTATCTTTATTTTATAAAGAAGACATCTAAGCTTTTTTTTTTTTTTAATTCAGAACTATGGACAGCACTTTTTTATTGGTGGATGAGTTTATCCACCAATCAGCAAGAACAACCCAGGTTGATCACCAAAAATGGGCCGGCATCTAAACTTACTTTCTTGCATTTCAAATAAAGATACCAAGAGAATGAAGAAAATTTGATAATAGGAGTAAATTAGAAAGTTGCTTAAAATGTCATGCTCTATCTGAATTACGAAAGAAAATTTTTGGCTACAGTGACCCTTTAATCAACAAGTGCATAATAAAAAGGCAATGCAAAAGCACAATTTTAACAGTAAAAAAAAAAAAAATTACGGCAAATTTCAATTTGTGTCCCGCTGTATCATGTGACAGCCATCAGCCAATCACCGACTCATCTACTTAATACAATGGAACCTCTTGCACATGCTCGGTAATAGCTAGTACCTTCAGAAAGTGTGCATATAAAAATACTATGCACAATCTGATAGAGGTAAATTGGAAGGTTTCTTAAAAACTGCATGCTCTTTTTAAATCATGCAAGTTTTTAATTTTGGCTTTAGTGTCCCTTTAACATTCTTCTAGGTGTTAATCTCAGAGCATACGTAGCTGTTAAGTACGCTCTTGTGCACAAGTTTGATTGACAAGTAAGCTAGTAGTGCACTGTTTGAACACAACAGGGCATGTGAGTTTGAGTGTTAAAGGGATATGAACCCCAACATTTTCATCAGCAACCTTGGCACCCTAGAAGTTTTGGAACTACATTTCTCATAATACTCAGCCAGATTAAAGAGTATCTGAACATCATGCGAAATGTAGTTCCAAAACATCTGGGGTGCTAAGTCTGCTGACCCCTGATCAGAGCAAACAGTTTTTTTTTTGTTTTGTTTTTTATTCAGTTTTATTAATTTTCTTACAACACAACAGGAAAAACGTGACTATTTAGGTTTAGGATAAAGCTTGCTTATTGGTGACTACATTTAGTCGCCAATAAGCAAGTGAAACCCAGGTACTAGACCAATAATGGGCCGGCTCCTAAGCTTTACATTCCTGCTTTTTCAAATAAAGATAGCAAGAGAAAATTTTATAATAGGAATAAATTAGAAAGTTGCTTAAAATTTCTGCTCTATCTGAATCATGAAAGAAAAAATGTGGGTTTTATATTGTTGCTACATGTTTTTCTAAGTCCTTTTCCTTTTTCTGAAGAAGGGATAGTGTCATTAAAAATGTGCAAAGTATATATCAGCAATTTTAAAGATTGAATTGGAAAAAAAAATCTGCTTACAAAACTATCGTTTCATACTCCTTGTTAGAAAAATTGTCATTGTTAAACAGTCCAGGGGCATACCTCTTGGTTATTTATATATTCTTTCCTTTTAATGTGGGCAGTTAGTGACAGATGTAAACTATTTCCTGCACTAATCAAGCAACCACTTTGTAGCACGGTGTAAGGGGAAGAGTATAATAAAATAGTCTGATAGACTTAATGAGTAGCTGAATTGATTAACTCAGCATCTTTATTGCTTAAAGGGACAGTCTACACCAGAATTTTTATTGTTTTAAAAGATAGATAATCCCTTTATTACCCATTTCCCAGTTTTGCATAACCAACACAGTTATAATAATATACTTTTAACCTCTGTGATTATCTTGTATCTAAGCCTCTGCAAACTGCCCCTTTTTTCAGTCCTTTTGACAGACTTGCAGTCTAGCCAATCAGTGCCTGCTCCCAGATTACTTCACGTGCACGAGCACAGTGTTATCTATATGAAATATGTGAACTAACACCCTCTAGTGGTGAAAAACTGTTAAAATGCAATCTGAAAGACGTGGGCTTCAAGGTCTAAGAAATTAGCATATGAACCTCCTAGGTTAAGCTTTCAACTAAGAATACCAAGAGAACAAAGCAAAATTGGTGATAAAAGTAAATTGGAAAATTGTTTAAAATTACATGCTCTATCTGAATCATTAAAGTTTATTTTGGCCTAGACTGTCCCTTTAAAGGGACAGTCTAATCAAAAATAAACTTTCATGATTGAGTTAGGGCATGTCATTTTAAACAACTTTCCAATTTACTTTTATCACCCATTTTTCTTTGTTCTCTTTTTATTCAAAGTTGAAAGCTAAACCTAGGTAGACTCGTATGCTAATTTCTTAGACCTAGGCCGCCTCTTATCTGAATGCATTTTGACAGTTTTCACAACTAGAGGGCGTTCGTTCAGGTGTGTCATATATAACATTGTGCTTACAGCCATGAAGTTACCTAGGAGTCAGCACTAATTGGCTAAAATGCAAGTCTGTCAAAAGAACTAAAATAAGGGGGGCAGTTGGCAGAGGCTTAGATACAAGATAATCACAGAGGTAAAAAGTATATTTCTATAACAGTGTTGGTTATGATTATCTTTTTAAACAATAACAATTCTGGTATAGACTGTCCCTTTACATTAATTTGGTATTGGGAAAGGCTATTGAGCTAGCCGGGGAGCTGTGTCTACTAACACAATGATTACTCAAGGATATAGTTAACCTACCGGTAGCTAAGGATTTAGCATTATTAAGATGATATTTCCCCTTTTTTCTTACTTTAACAACATTTAAATTTTGTCTGCCACTGCACCGTGAGGTGATACAATTAATATTACAGTATATTGTTCAGGGAAGTGTATTATACAATTTACTAGCAGTGAACCCATAGATTATTAAGTGAGCTTACATTGATTCGAATGAGACTGCTTTTTGCAAGCAGCTTCGATTTAAAGAGCCAGTCAGCGTTCAAATTAATGTTACATAATTCTGCAGAATTTTGTAACATTAACCTTACGATAGCTGCAAAAGAAAAAGGATTTTAAATATTTAACCCCCTCGTACTCGTACTTGCCTTCCTCTCCAGCCTCTACTGCCCTTCTGGTTTCTTCAACAGCGTGTAATGGTCACATTGTCTAATCACAGTGTACCAGGTCGTGCAGTTGAACTACATGTAGAGGAAGAGCGTGTAACATAAGACAGCGCTTGTGACGCGCTGTTGAAGAAACAAAGAGCAGTAGAGGCTGGGGTTTGAGGGGGTTAAAACTTTAAAATCCTTTTTCCTTTGCAGGTGTCGCTATGGTAATGTTACATGATTCTACACACAGTACTTTATTTGAATGTTGACTGGCCATTTAAGCTAAAATTACTATTCATATGCCTCAGAGCCAGTGTTTATAATTATATCAGATTATCAGACAGATTGCTGTGTATATACTGCGATACAATCCTCCGGAATGATATACTGTAGATGGTTCACATATAATAATATCAATGAATCTGAACATCACATTTTAAACAATTATATAGTAACTTTTCTTTCCTATGAGAGAGTCCACAACGTCATTTCAATTACTAGTGGGATATTCAACTCCTGGCCAGCAGGAGGATGCAAAGAGCACCCCAGCAAAGCTGTTAACTGTAACTTACATACTTGTATTCCCCAGTCATTCTCTTTGCCTCTGTCAATGGAGGTTGTGCAAAGTTGGTGTCTGAAGATATTAATCCTTTTATGGGTACTCTTCGCTGCAAGCAAGGATTGGGGTCTAGCTGTGTCCATGTCAATCTCTTTAGTAAGAGTAGTGGTGGCTTTTAGCAGTTAGAAGACGACGAGGTACTCTTTGCTTAACGTCTAACATTTTGCTATCCCTGTTTCAGAAAACCAGAGTGGGCGGATCTCGAAATAGATCGCTATTTTCCCTAGGCACGGTTATGACATATAGCTTAGTCTGTAGAGGTGACAGTCATCTCTCCTCTTTGGGGCTTAAGCATTTATTTAGTGTTCCCTATTTTGATATAGGGGCTCTTATTTTTTATCTCTCCTGGTTGGAGATGATTTATCCATGTCTGTGACTTCTTGTCTTACTCTTTGTAACATATATATATATATATATATATATATATATATATATATATATATATATATCTAAAACGTAGCAAAGATGTGCACTCTCACCTTGAAAACATCTACCAGGGTGCTAGTAGATAATTATAAACAGCATGAAAGAAAACCTGCACTTGCTGGATTTTTTAAACAAATTTTACTGTGACTGTGTGACGTTTCGGAGACAATATATCCCCTTCCTCAGACGAGGAAAATCTGTTTAAAAAATCAAGCGAGTGCAAGTTTTCTTTCATGATATCTCTCTCTCTCTCTCTCTCAGATAGATATATATCTTCTTAGGGATTTACGACGCTAAGATGTTTGTTTCTGTCGCCTTATTATTTGTAATAGGCACAATTTTATATTATACACATTGATTATGGACTAGTGTTTGTCCTTTGTTTTTTTTATCATATGTCTAGTGATTTTAGACATTGAATAGAAGCCCGCTTGTGGTTCAGTGGTAAGTTACTGGGATACCCCTGAGTGTCCAGACTTTAAGACCCGATGTGGGTATGACAGTACCCCCCCTCCCAAGGCTGACCTCTGAGTGGCTTTAGCTTAAATTGGGCATACTCTTATGATTGATATCCCTATCCTTTGATCTTCACTTTTTCAGGAAGACACTGATATTTTTATTCTCTTGTTACCTTTTTTTATGTACAGGGATGTTTTATTATAATTCTTCTCTTATTGAGGTGGGGACCTCGCAAGTTTCTGAATTTTGCATTTCGGGACAAACTTTCCAGTCTGTTGCCCTCTCTTTGGCCTTTCTATAGCTCCAAGTATTTTCACAAAGGTTATGGGGGCACTTCTGGTGGTGATCAGATCTCAGGGAATAGAGGTGGCACCTTACCTGGACGACTTCTTGGTTCAGGCGTCATCTTTTCTTCTAGCAAAGTCTCATATAGAGATGTTGTTGTCTATTCTGAGTTCTCTCAGGTGGAGAGTGAGTCTGGGACAGAGTTCCCTAGTTCCAGATACAAGAGTTCCTTGTGGATTATATAGATTCTCTATTCGTATTCATTTTTCTGACGGATATCAAAATAACCAAACTCTTGTTTTTTCCTTTTTCTCCAGTCTGCTATTCGTCCTTCAGTAGCTTATTGCATGTCGGGGATTGGTTGTTTCCATGAACATCATCCTTTTGCTCGGTTCCATCTGAGACCTCTGCAACTATGCATGCGCATTCAGTGGAACGGAGACCATTCAGGTTTATCGCAGAGGATAAATATGGATCCTCTAGCAAGAGTCTGTCTCTCTCTCTCGTAGTGGATTTCACAGTAGACCTGGCTCAGGGTACTTGTTCCTGAGACCTTCCTGGGTGTTTGTGACTATGGACGCCAGCCTGTTAGGCTGGGGAGCAGTTTGTGGGCTCTCTAAAAGCTCTCAGGGAGGACTTGGGAGGAGTTTCTCTCTCTCTCTCTCTCTCTCTCTCTCTCAATAAACATCTTGGAGTTGAGAGTAATCTTCAATGTCTTGGTAGATTGGCCTTCATTATCTTTAGTCCGGTTTATCAGATTCCAGTCGGACTTCACCACCTCAGTGTCTTACATCAAACACCAGGGAGGAACTCAGAGTTCCTATGCCATGAAGGAGGTGACTCGCATTCTGCAGTGGGCAAAAACATCTTGATTGCCTTCTATCTGCCATCCACATTCCATAAGGGTCAGAAAGAGTGGACATTTGGGAAGTGGATTTTCTGAGCAGACTGTGTTTTCTTCCCGGGGAGTCGGCTCTCTATCCAGAAGTGTTCTCCAGGATAACCTTCAGGTGGGGGGTTCCGGAGTTGGATCTGATGGCGTCTCTCCAGAACGTCAAGCTTGCAGAGTTCGGATCTAAGTCGAGAGATCCTCTGGTCGCTTTGATAGATTCTCTGGCGGTTCCTGTTAATCCCAAATTATAAACATTGTGGTTTCTTCCTTCTCTTTCTCCAATTTGAGAATGTGGAAGTCTCTGCATGTCAGGTAGACCTCATGATTTTAAGAATCTAAAGGTTTCTCATGGAGTCGGGTGAGGATCCCCGAATTTTATTTTTTCTTCAGGATAGTCTGGAGAAAGGTTTGTCAGTCGGTACTTTGAAGGGTCAGATTTCTACTCTGTCCTTTTTTTTTTGCACAAACGTCTGGCAGATTTCCAGATGTTCTAGTTTTTTGTTCTGGCCCTGGTCAGAATCAGGTCTGTGTTTAAACCTGTTGCTCCTCCTTGAAGCCTTAATAGAGTTTTTCGCAGCAGGCTCCGTTGAGCCAATACATGTTGGTATATAAACTTTTTCTTCCACTCGCAGAGTTCTGACCTTTCAAATCTGCAGTGTGATTCGCTGTGCCTTATTTTCTTGCAGATAAGGCGATTCTTCATACTAATTAGTTTTTTTCCCTAAGGTGCTGTCTGATAGATACTTAAGTTTTGGAATTTGTTGTTTCTTCTTTTTGTCCTAATCCTCATAAGGAACGTCTTTTGCATAACTTGGATGTTGTGTGGGCTCAAAATTTTACCTTCCAGCTAGGCATTCTTCTACCCTGTTTGTTGGTTTCTCTGGAAAGCATAAGGGTCAGAAGACCTCTTCTACCTCTCTTTCCCTCTGGTTAAGAAGTATAGTTTGTTTTGCTTATGAGACTGCTGGACAGCAGCCTCCTGAGGGAGTTACGGCTCATTCCACTAGGGCTGTCTCCTCTTCTTGGGCTTTCAAAAACTGAAGCTTCTGTGGAACAGCTTTGCAAAGCGGCAACAAAGTCCTCTCTGTATACTTTTTCCAAATTCTATCAATTTGATACTTTTGCCTCGGCTGGGGCCTTTTTTTGGGAGAAAGGTTCTTTTAGCTGTGGTGTACAAAAGTATGTGTGGCAAACAGGTCAGATGTTAACAAAACAAATATGCTCAACACAATGTGCTAAAAACCAATACTCTCCTTGTTAGAATATACAGATGACCGCTGCCCTTCCTCAGTCTCTCCCCAGGGACTGTACAGACAATAGACAAAACTAAATGGATGGCGCTGGTCTTGATGTATAGTTAATTTCTAATGATAGATAGAAATGGACTTGATGTGCAAGTTAAATCCGACAAAATAATGTGCAATATACTCACTCCTTTAGTAATGTGAGTTCAGCTTCCAAGGTGTGTCTCTCTCCAAAGGAACAACAGGTGATTTTCAAAGGTATTATCAGCTGGGCTGAAAAAGGATTAAAACCCCATCAGCAGTAAGGTAATAACTTTTGTTGTAAATCATGTAGTAACTTACTTTTGTATATACAAACCTTTAAACTTGTTTTTATTGCTCTTGAAAAAGACGCTTGAGCGTTGAAACGCGTAGAGCTAAAATAAACCTTTTTATCTCTTATATTGGGAATCATTTTTTCCTGTGACAAGCCGGACTTTCTGCTTTTTATAAGTAAGTTACTACATGATTTACAACAAAAGTTATTACCTTACTGCTGATGGGGTTTTAATCCTTTTTCAGCCCAGCTGATAATACCTTTGCAAATCACCTGTTGTTCCTTTGGAGAGAGACACACCTTGGAAGCTGAACTCACATTACTAAAGGAGTGAGTATATTGCACATTATTTTGTCGGATTTAACTTGCACATCAAGTCCATTTCTATCTATCATTAGAAATTAACTATACAGGGAGTGCAGAATTATTAGGAAAATGAGTATTTTGACCACATCATCCTCTTTATGCATGTTGTCTTACTCCAAGCTGTATAGGCTCGAAAGCCTACTACCAATTAAGCATATTAGGTGATGTGCATCTCTGTAATGAGAAGGGGTGTGGTCTAATGACATCAACACCCTATATTAAGTGTGCATAATTATTAGGCAACTTCCTTTCCTTTGGCAAAATGGGTCAAAAGAAGGACTTGACAGGCTCAGAAAAGTCAAAAATAGTGAGATATCTTGCAGAGGGATGCAGCACTCTTAAAATTGCAAAGCTTCTGAAGCGTGATCATCGAACAATCAAGCGTTTCATTCAAAATAGTCAACAGGGTCGCAAGAAGCGTGTGGAAAAACCAAGGCGCAAAATAACTGCCCATGAACTGAGAAAAGTCAAGCGTGCAGCTGCCAAGATGCCACTTGCCACCAGTTTGGCCATATTTCAGAGTTGCAACATAACTGGAGTGCCCAAAAGCACAAGGTGTGCAATACTCAGAGACATGGCCAAGGTAAGAAAGGCTGAAAGACGACCACCACTGAACAAGACACACAAGCTGAAACGTCAAGACTGGGCCAAGAAATATCTCAAGACTGATTTTTCTAAGGTTTTATGGACTGATGAAATGAGAGTGAGTCTTGATGGGCCAGATGGATGGGCCGGTGGCTGGATTGGTAAAGGGCAGAGAGCTCCAGTCCGACTCAGACGCCAGCAAGGTGGAGGTGGAGTACTGGTTTGGGCTGGTATCATCAAAGATGAGCTTGTGGGGCCTTTTCGGGTTGAGGATGGAGTCAAGCTCAACTCCCAGTCCTACTGCCAGTTTCTGGAAGACACCTTCTTCAAGCAGTGGTACAGGAAGAAGTCTGCATCCTTCAAGAAAAACATGATTTTCATGCAGGACAATGCTCCATCACACGCGTCCAAGTATTCCACAGCGTGGCTGGCAAGAAAGGGTATAAAAGAAGAAAATCTAATGACATGGCCTCCTTGTTCACCTGATCTGAACCCCATTGAGAACCTGTGGTCCATCATCAAATGTGAGATTTACAAGGAGGGAAAACAGTACACCTCTCTGAACAGTGTCTGGGAGGCTGTGGTTGCTGCTGCACGCAATGTTGATGGTGAACAGATCAAAACACTGACAGAATCCATGGATGGCAGGCTTTTGAGTGTCCTTGCAAAGAAAGGTGGCTATATTGGTCACTGATTTGTTTTTGTTTTGTTTTTGAATGTCAGAAATGTATATTTGTGAATGTTGAGATGATATATTGGTTTCACTGGTAAAAATAAATTATTGAAATGGGTATATATTTGTTTTTTGTTAAGTTGCCTAATAATTATGCACAGTAATAGTCACCTGCACACACAGATATCCCCCTAAAATAGCTAAAAGTAAAAAGAAACTAAAAACTACTTCCAAAAATATTCAGCTTTGATATTAATGAGTTTTTTGGGTTCATTGAGAACATGGTTGTTGTACAATAATAAAATTAATCCTCAAAAATACAACTTGCCTAATAATTCTGCACTCCCTGTACATCAAGACCAGCACCATCCATTTCGTTTTGTCTTTTAGCTGTGGTGCCTACTGTTTAGGTCCTCCTGCTTTGTTCTCCCTCCCTGTTCATTCCGTGTACTCTAGCTTGGGTATTGGTTCCCACTAGTTATTGGAATGACGTTGTGGACTCTCCATGTCATAGGAAAGAAAACAAAATGTATGTTTATCTGATAAATTTCTTTCTTTCCAGACATAGAGAGTCCACAACCCCACCCTTCTTTTAAATTATGTTCAGCACTTAGTTTGAGTAAACCTCAGGCACCTCTACACCCTTGTGTTTCTTCTTTTCCATTTTTATTCGGTTGAATGACTGGGGATTATGGGTAAGGGAAGTTAAACTTAACAGCTTTGCTGGGGTGCTCTTTGCCTCCTCCTGCTGGCCAGGAGTTGAATATCCCACCAGTAATTGGAATGACGTTGTGGACTCTCCATGTCCGGAAAGAAAGAAATTTATCAGGTAAGCATACATTTTTGTTTTTTTTATCACAATCCTAAAATCCCTATTGGAGAATCCATCTGATAAGTGATTTTTGTATTTATATGCTGTATTAACTACTATAAACCAATGTATTAAATACTCTCATTTAAATAGAAGCGTGAATCCTAACATGAGAAATACTGACTTATAACACAGTGGTCAGACATACATATAAATGTCTATCTAATCTTGCAATCCTTGTAGTATTCTAGAGGTTTTCCCCCAATGGGAAGGTGTGTTCTGAACATAATAAACCTATAAATAAAATGCAATACACAATGATGCTGTTTATGATAAGTACATTTATTGAATTATAATATTGAATGTGGATTTTGAATTAAATTCAATTGACAATAAAAAATACATAGTACTACTTTTTTTGATTATTAAATGTATTAAGTTTGTTGACACACTTAAATTAATGAACCCACAAATTGTGGGTCTGTTTTCACATCGCTATCAGCTATCTATACTAATAGGCCCTGTTATAATTTAATTGAAAATCTAGTTGCCTATATATTGTTTTGTGAACAATGTTTACAAAGCCATTCTTGTGTTTTAATCCAATTTCAGTGTTTTAACCATGACCACAACATACCCTGTACGTTGCTGTTATCTTGTTTATAATAGTGCGCCTCCCTCCTACCTGATGGTCGCCGTAAATAGCGCTGGCCGCGAGGCCGCGCTATTATTAATGCAATCCCCATTAAAAGACCAGCAACGTAAAGGTTACATCGATGTTCCTTAAGCAGTTAATTGTTTTTAATAAAAGTGAAGTTTTATTTGTGGCCTATTTCGTTGCTATGGGAGTAGGTGCGAAATAGAAGTGCAATTTGGTGCATTCTTTCAGTCAATACTTTCTTACTTATTTGTAAACATCTGTCTTGTTTGTTTATACCACAGTACACAAATCGCTGTCTTCTAAAATGGCTGAAACTATGGGACACTGTAGTCTTCGGAAAAGAAAAGGTGGCAAAGAAGCCTAAGGCAAACCCCGATCCTCGTTCCAACTTCAAGTTTCAGAAAGAGCAACAGACTAAGTGGAAAACAAAGACACAGATCACAGAGGAGCTTCTGGATGCTGAGCTGGACCAGCACAACAGGCCCAAACACAAAGTGAGTGAGGCGTAGGACTAGAGGTCAAACACTGCTAGATGGGTTGGGCTCATCCTTCTAAGATATCACTTTGTTGTGTGGTGCCGGACGATTTTTCAATAAAAGCTCATTTGTGTTCCCAGGTTGCCCTGCTGTGTGGTCCCCCTGGTCTTGGAAAGACCACGCTGGCACATGTAATTGCAAAGCATGCTGGGTACAATGTTGTGGAAATGAATGCCAGGTGAGCCGAACCATATGTATTGTAATCTATTGCGATCTTATATTTTGCTTTTGCTGCTTTGTCATCTAAATTCAGAATTCTTTAGTATATATGCTTTACTTGCTTGGTTGAGCCATTCCTTTACTGTCCAGCTTGCTCATTTGCTAAGGGCTAAATGACTAGGGATGGGATGTCTCGTCATTTATAACCATCAACCATTGTTCAAGATGCATGGTGACATCACTTAGTGCGCGTTTTAAAGTGAATGTAAACTTAGCTTCAATTGGTCAGGCCATATGATACATAACACCAAAAAAGTTAGTTTAATTCATCATTTCGTTACCAAGTGTACATTAATCCCAAATTTTACCTTTTAGTCGTCTCGATATTCACGCTGTTCCTCCGCCTGCTATATATCAATCTTGATTAACAGATGACTAGAAATCTCTTGTCTAATCATCGTTCCCCCCCCCCCCCCCCATGGGACGTTTGGCCCCTTTTCTGCAATGGCACGCATTTGCTTTAATTAGAATTGATTGTAGATGTGCGTCCACGAGTCGCGCATGCTCAATACCGCTCTCTGATGTTCTAGTATTCAATTAATGTATTCATTTATTGAATACTATTTTTCAATCCGCGGTGAGCTGAGATTTGCGCATGCGCAGGTCCACTCTTTCTCGGGTGCGCTCTTGAGATATATGTATAAAGAGGGTGGGACCGATCTATACGTCACACTATGTAGAACAAGGAAGTTGGGTCTGGGAGGAGTTGGGAAATAAACAGTACAATTTTTTGTTCTTATATTTTGCTAAAAACGTACATCAGATGGGGAAAAAAAAACAGTGATTTTACTAAAGTACATTAGATCAACACTTAGCAGGCTTGTTGAAAGACAAAATTTACATTCACTTTAAGTACTACTAAAGTCAAAATTAAAGGGACACGAAACCCAATTTTTTTTCTTTCATGATTTAGAAAGAACATGCAATTTTAAACAACTGTCCAATTTACTTCTATTATCTGATTTGCTTCATTCTCTTGATATCCTTTGTTGAAAAGTATGTATAAATAGGACCAGTAGCTGCTGATTGGTGGCTTGTGTGATTGACTCACCCTTGTGTATTGCTATTTTTTTCAACAAAGGATACCTAAAGAATGAAGCAAATTAATTAATAGAAGTAAATTGGAATTTTGTTTAAAATTGTATTCTCTATCTGAAACATGAGAATTTTTTTTCATGATTCAGATAAAGTATGCATTTTAAATAAATAAATATATATATATATATATTACAGTATGTGTATGTGTATATATATATATTAAAGTGTGTGTATATATATATATATATATATATATAATGTATGTATGTATTTTGTGATTGGCTGACGGCTGTCACATGATACGGGGGAGGGATAACTGTGTTCATTTTGAAATTTGCCAGAAAATATTATATATCTAATTTCAAATTCACAAGACAAGTAACACATACCTTGAAATAAATGTATTCTTCCACAGAAAGTAATTCTTCACAGATAGGGTGGTTGATTCATGTAATAAACCACCCTATCTGTGAAGAATCACTTTCTGTGGAAGCATAAGGACAGATTTGTTGAGCCTATGGTTCTTATCTGCCATTCAAAATCCGTTTCCATTCCCTTTCTAATGAAGAGATTCATGTTGGTGATCACCTTAAAAATACCAATCAGTACACATAGCCACTAGGTAGTTCTGGCTAATACTTTTTGTCTTCCCTGTATAGCCTTGGGGGGGTTATCCGAGTTTATCTCGGTGAGAAACAATGGTCACCTGCACAATTGGACATCAGGGAGATTTTCGGCAGAGAGGGTAGCGGGCTGCAGAGGGTTATGAGATCCTTTATGTGAAAGTGGAGGAATCTTAGGGAATAAAGGGTCATTAGGCTCTCTAGTTTGCAGAAAATGGTGATTTACCTGCCCCACTAAAGTGATGGTAAATGACAGCTATATAAAATATGATTATCATGTTACAAATTCTTTGCCAATGTAAACCACATTTTTTTTTTTTTTTTTTTTTTTAAAGTATTTTTGTAAAAAGTGCTCTTTTATATTGTGGCCGTCAATCTTTTTCTTCTTCCCTTCGATTTTCTTCTCTGCACTTCAGTGACGTGTGTAGCCCTTTGTACACGTCTGATATTACTTGTAAGCGTCTTGGCTTTTTAGCGTTATGGCGCATGCATGTATGCCATTATATAGTACTACACATTGTAAACAGCGAGCCGTACGGCTAAGATTTTTATTGGGTAATGGACAAATTTTGTGAAAAATAAAGAGAGTAGCAAGGAGGGCAGGCGGAGGAATGAGTCATGCAAGGAAATAAAGTAGATGATTTAATACTTACAGGTACCTCTCAGATAACAAAAAACGCTATTTGATGATTATTATTTGGGTGCACTTTATTAGGACAATCTCTTACTTTATAGTTTGCCATCACTTTAAAGTGTTGGAAAATCTGAGTGTTTAAAAAACACTAAGATTTACCATTGCTAAAAATAAAGTGGACTTTCAGTGATGAGTTAGGTAAAAAAAAAAAAAAAGTGCTAAAGCTTCCTGTGCTGCAGCATTTTTGGCCGGCAACAGCACAGCTCTCTTTACCAATGAGGTGACGTTTCCACCTCTAAACTAAAAGCCTTGCTAGCATACAGAACACTGTCAGATGACAAGCATGGCTATTGATTTAGAGGTGGAAACCTCATTGAAAGCAGAGCGCTGTGCCGTGGGCGGCCAAAGGTGCTGACATTTGCGAGGAGCCACTGCACAGAATGGGTGAGTTTAGCACCCTTTTTTTTACTAAGTGATCAATGAAAGTCCTGTTTATTTTTAGTGATGGTAAATCCTAGTTTTCTTTTTAATGACACGATGAGTCCACGGATCATCTTAATTACTATTGGGAAATACCACTCCTGCCCTGCAGGAGGCGGCAAAGAGCACCACAGCAAAGCTGTTAAATATCTCCTCCCTTCCCTCCCAACCCAGTCATTCTCTTTGCCTACGTTAAGTGCAAGGAAGGTGGTAAATTAGTTAAATATAGACAAGTGATGAACTTTACACCTCACTCCAGATATAACCTCCTTTGCTAGTGTAGTCTTCTCACAATTGACTACACAGTATTTTAAAAGGTGGGGGGGCGGAGCCAACTTCTAAAACAACAAGACGTGCATTCTCAGAGCTCCTAGTCTTTGCTCACTAAATTATTAATTTAGGGCATATTAAGATTTTTTTTTTTCTATTTTTGACTCTGAATAGGTTCTGGACTATGTACTCAGTGGATTGGGACAGAGAGTCAAAATAATCGGCATTATATCTCCCTAAGGGTCTTCTATCTTTTCTAGGCCACGACACGGACTTAACCGCCATACTTGTAGATATCCACACTCCATCTCGATTAACGGAGACACAGCTTCAACTTTAACTATCTATTAACTCATCTAATGGAGAAGCTTATACTATCTGCGCTACAAGACTTGATGAGCTCCCTGGATTCTAATTTGCAAGACCTTGTTGCAGATCTGAGAAACTCTATAGCTCCTCCGCGGTCTATAATACCGACAAGGGAAGTCACGGAGGCTGCAGGTCGGCTTACGTCAGACCCACCACAATGGACAGAAGAATTTCCCCGAGGTCTGGAGAGCCTAAACATGGCTGAAGCAAGCGACTCCAGTCTAGGGATGGTGAAACAGATAGACTTGGTTGAGTGGAACAGTAATTCACAGCCCCTCTTTTGCACAGGGCTGGTGCAGCATAGCGCAGCTCCGTCAGAAAGATCATTGATGCAGCTGTGCAATTCAACTGGAGACTACGATCTGAACATGAGAGCCAGCACCCCCTTCAATATTCTACAGACATGCTTGTCTGGGATCCTTCCGGCAGCTATTAAGGTTCTATCAAGCGAGATTTCAGAGTCTGGGACAGAGCGGAGAACAATGCACACAGGACATAACACTTTGCAGAAGGAAATGAGCAGAAAGATTACCAACGAAGGAATTGCAGCACGAATACCTACCGGCTATATCAAGAGATGGTACGATGTGCAACAGAACCAGACCACAGCCAACATCTTGCGTATAGGCTTTCATCAGACAAGCAGTTTATGTTCCCAACACTCGCTGACAGACAATTTCATAAAGATGACGGAGTTGTGTTTTTTCCACCAGTACACCTCAGGGAGGTCTTCATGTGATCCTGGGAAGCTTCCTTAATACCACTTGACCCATAGGCAACGCCGGATTCCTGTCACAGGAGGCTCACTGCGAACTGAAGGCCATAGGCTGCTATTAAGCGTTTTGCGTAACTCATATTCTGTTTTCCACTTGAACTTTTACTGTCACATGTTTATTAATGTTTGGCCACACTATTTAATTTCTCGTTGAACATTTAGCTCACACTCTAATGTTAAGCATTACATATCGTTTTAAAGCTGCCAAAGTTTAGGTTGGTTTGACATGTTTTATTTAAGTATTTAAACATTGGAGACTGTTAGTCACTATTACCTCGACCAATACGGAACCCCAATAATGAAGCACACCCTATGGTTGCGGTTCTTTTGATTTAATCTAGGCCATTACTATATATACAAGAGCTTATATCTTTATACCTTATTGTAATACACTATCTTCATTAGTTTATCTGTTAAAGGAACACTCAATCAAAATTAAACTTCAATTATTCAGATAGAGCATGCCATTTTAAACAACTCTCCAATTTACTTCCATTAAAAAAATGTGCACAGTATTTTTATATTTAAACTTTTTGAGTCGCCAGATCCTACTGAGCATGTGCAAGAATAAGTGTGTATGCATTTGTGAATGGCTGATGGCTGTCACATGGTACGTGTATGCATTTGTGTTTGGCTGATGGCTGTCACATGGTACAGGGGGAGTGGAAAAAGACATAACTTTTAAAATTGTCAGAAAAAAATCTAATACTCATTTGAAGTTCAGACTAAGTGCTATTGCACTGGCTTGTTATCTTGCATTTGTTGATTATGCAAATCTACTGTGTTGACTGGACCTTTAAGGCTTACTTTACCACATTTACCAGATTATAGGGCTGCTACTGACGATTTGATTGCTACTTTTCCATAGGTTCGGTGCAGCTAAAATTGTCTCATAACTGCTCAATCCTGTTATATTTATTACTGTTATTATATATTTAATATTGATGGCCTTTACTCTCCATACTATTTAGCTTGGATCAGGTTGAAATTTTATGTTTTAGACATGTTAGTCTTTAGTTTAGCAGCAACTAGTCTCTCATGCTACTATTGTAACTTTAATACTTGTTTTTAGTACGTTAAATTGCTACGGACACTCTAGAGTGCAGGATATGTACCGTTTGTGTTCATTTACTCTGTCTTTAACATTACTTTATTTCCCACTAACAGGAAAAGACCAGTAGTATGACAACGGAACTACAACACCAACATGACGCAGAGTTAGTTATCCCCTAACCAAAAAATTTGTATATTTTTCTGTTCCCCATTGAGAATCATTTCCCAGACATCTCTATTTCCCCCTAAAGGACACACTTAGTGATGTCACCATATATATATATATAACCTGTATATTAGTCTCCTCTAATGTTTTCCTTTCCACTCAGCAGTCACAAAGCGGTTGTATTGTTCCTTTGTTCTCTACCTATTACCCTCTCTTACTTTAAATTGCTCTCAGTTGTCAGCAATTTACACGGGCATATATAGATATATAATTAGCATTTTCAAGTTCTTACTATGTGTTCATGTATTTCATTCGCAACGAGCCTATCATTACCTAGATACGCTGACTACTGTTGAACAATTTCCTTTGCCAAAGTATGGATGTTTTACTGGGGTCAATATTGTGTCACTATTACCATCTATGGGCCCTACGTACCTCTTTAATTACTCGTATATGTCTACTATTTTTATACTCAAAAGTTCAGTGGCCCAAAAGTATTTAATAGTCTGTCACCCTAACTGGCTCTGCCCCCCCTCCTCCCCCCCCCCCGCAACTTATTTTGAGCGGCTGTCGCCCCCTGCACTCCCCTTCCCCTGAACCTACACAGCCAACCCCCCCTTGCTTCAATAGTTCTTAAATAAACTTTCAGATGTATATTATCCTACTGTAAGGCGGGGATCATTTTTAGTCTTCATATTCTACAAATATACAAAAATGAAGTTTTAGCGTAGATGGTACAAATTACATGCAAACGCTTTAAATAAACGGGTCTAGTGTACCCTACCTACCTAGTCAACTTCCTTGCTCCTCCATATCTCTAGCCAATTATGACCTCATCTTTTTGTTATGGACTCTCATCATATACCATTTTTTAAACTAGTACATGTATATTAGGTTGGCATAACTTGTATCCGTTGACTTGGCAATATTTTTGTATTGGCATGGTATCTTTGTTATCTGTTATTGTTTTTGGTTTTACCCTCTCTGTTACATTTACTTATGACTTCAATAAAAATTATTATAAAAAAAAAAAAGGAAAAGGTAAGAAAGGGGTACTAAAAAGCAATCTGGATATTTGCAAAAAGATGAATCCTTACTAATGTGTATAAAATTTACTACGTGTGATAATCCTAAAATGTTTTAGCGTTTGGATGATGAACAATTCTTAATTGTTGTTAGAAAAAGATTCTTCTATCAAGAGTTTATTATTTTTAAAGTAGTACAGGATTGTGCTGCTTTTTCCTGGGGTGTAGCCGTAGTCCATATCAGTCTCTTCAGTAGAGCAGTGGTGGCTTTAGAGCGATGAGAACTTGAGGGACATAATTCTCACTGCACCTCCCATACTGATGCTGCCCTAATTCTGAAAAGCTGAGGGATCTTACTCAGTCTTTTCCTTTTGTCACAGGTCCATAGGAGGGAGAAGACCTCTTAAACCTGGGAGCTGCCTTACTGTCGGGCAGATGAGGAGGTAAGTGCTGATTGGTTATCTGGGGGACTTTATTAATATGGGAACTTTATTTTTGAAAATAACAGCACAGACACTGGGGCTGGACACAGAGGCTTATGATGGTTCTCATCTCTCTGCGTTCTACTAATATATAACGACCGGGAGATGGCTGAATTTGGCACGCCCACGATGGGCGGTTTTAGGGGAAAGCATTGCGCGCCCTTTTCTAACTTCCTCTTCCTGTCAGTACGGAAGAAGAAGCCTGTTAACTGTTTTTACTGCGCTCTGGTTGCAAAAAGTAGCGCTTGTTAGTTAGTATTTCAGCTGCGCATCTTAAATTGGATGCATGCCATCTAGTCTGCATAGTTCCGGTTTCTGTGAGAGAACAGCTCCTGTCTATGCAGTGAGGATCGCTTTCTTCAGACAGGTAGGCACCTCAGCAAAGTGCTGCTGAGGTGTAGAGGTGTTCTGCAGGGCTATTATCTTTTTCAGTATTACATACTCTGTGGCTTACATCAATCATCAGGGAGGAACAAGGAGTTCCTTACCGATGACAGAGGTAACCAAAATAACTCACTCTTGCTGTCTGTCGGCGATCCACATCACAGGAGTGGACAACTGGGAGGCGGACTTTCTGAACAGGCAGACCTTTCACCCGGGGGAGTGGGAACTCCATCTGGAAGTGTTTTCCTGCCTGATCCTCAAATGAGGTCAGCCGGAATTGGATCTCATGGCATCTCGGCAGAATGCCAAGCTTCCGAGGTACGGGTCGAGGTCCAGGGACACTCAGTGGTACTGATAGATGCCCTGGTGGCACCTTGGACCTTCAGTCTAGCATGCCTATTTCCTCCGTTTGCTCTTCTTCCTTGGGTCATTGCTCGAATCAAGCAGAAGAGTGCCTCAGTGATCCCCATTGCACCGACTTGGCCTCACAGGATTTGGTATGCGGATCTGGTGGACATGTCGTCTCTGCCACCTTGGAGACTTCCGTTGAGGAAGGACCTTCTACTTCAAGGGCCCTTCCTTCACCCAAATCTAGTTTCTCTGAAGCTGACTGCTTGGAGATTGAACGCTTAATTTTATTTAAGCGGGGGTTTTCAGAATCGGTCAAAGAGACCATGATTCAGGCTCGTAAACCTGTAACTAGAAAGATTTACCATAAGATATGGCGTAAATATCTTTATTGGTTTGAGTCCAAGGACTACTCCTGGAGAAGAGTTAGGATTCCTAGAATTTTGTTCTTTCTCCAAGAGGGTTTGGAGAAAGGATTATCGACAATTTCCACCAAGGGTCAGATTTCTGCCTTATCTATTTTGTTACACAAACGTCTGGCAGATGTTCCAGATGTACAATCTTTTTGTCAGGCCTTGGTTAGGATCAGGCCTGTGTTCAAACCAGTTACTCCTCCATGGAGCCTTAATTTGGTTTTTAAAGTTCTTCAAGGGGCTCCGTTTGAGCCTATGCATTCCTTAGATATTAAGTTATTATCTTGGAAAGTTTTATTTCTTGTTGCTATTTCTTCTGCTCGCAGTGTGTCAGAGCTCTTGGCTTTGCAGTACGAGTCTCCTTACCTTATTTTTTATTTAAGGTAGTTTTACGAACTAAATTAGGATTTCTTCCTAAAGTTGTTTCTGATCGGAAAAATTAATCAGGAGATTGTTGTTCCTTCCTTGTGTCCTAATCCTTCCTCTCAGAAGGAAAGGCTTCTACACAATTTGGATGTGGTTCGTGCCTTAAAATTTTACCTGCAGGCGACTAAGGATTTTCGTCAGTCTTCTGCTTTGTTTGTGGTTTTCTCAGGAAAACGTCAGGGGCAGAAGGCTACCGCTATTTCTCTTTCTTTTTGACTGAAAAGTATTATACGTTTTGCATATGAGACTGCTGGACAGCAGCCTCCAGAGAGAGTTACGGCTCATTCCATGAGGGCTGTTGCTTCCTCATGGGCATTAAAAATGAAGCTTCTGTGGAACAGATTTGCAAGGCTGCTACTTGGTCCTCTCTTCACACTTTTTCAAAATTTTACAAATTTGACACTTTTGCCTCGGCTGAGGCTGCTTTTCGGAGAAAGGTTCTTCAAGCAGTGGTGCCTTATGTTTAGGTTCCCTGTCTTGTCCCTCCCGTATCATCTGTGTACTCTAGCTTGGGTATTGATTCCCAATAGTAATTAAGATGATCCGTGGACTCATCGTGTCATTAAAAATAAAATAAAATTTATGCTTACCTGATAAATTTATTTTTTGACACGATGAGTCCACGGGCCCGCACTGTTTTATAGACATGTTTCTTATAAACTTCAGACACCTCTGCACCTTGTTACTTCCTTTCTCTCCTTTACTTCGGTCAAATGACTGGGTTGGGAGTGAAGGGAGGTGATATTTAACAGCTTTGCTGTGGTGCTCTTTGCCGCCTCCTGCAGGGCAGGAATGGTATTTCCCAATAGTTATTAAGATAATCCGTGGACTCTTCGTGTCAAAAAAGAAATACATTTATTAGGTAAGCATAAATTTTCTTTTTTTTTTTTTTTATAATTCTTGGATTTACAATCACTTTAAGCGCATGGTCTTTTTCAAAGCCCTCCATAAAATACAGAGGGGTGTGATTTCCCCTTTTGGAAAGAGGGAAGTCCAAAGAATTAAGATAGCATGTTAGGAAAAAAATATAATCTTTAGTATGATGTTCAAAACGTATGGGTAATGCTCTCCTTTTCAGTGTATGTTACCTTTTTGTTTAGTGTATGTTACTACTTTTTATAATTGTTATTTCATGCAACTTTTTTTCTTTCACATCTCAGTGATGACCGGAGCCCGGAAATTTTCAAGATACGTATAGAAGCTGCCACTCAGATGAAATCTGTTTTAGGAATGGATGAGAGACCAAATTGTCTTATCATAGATGAGATTGATGGCGCGCCGACAGTAAGTCTGATACAATCACCAGTCATCTGCAGATTTGCTATTTGTGTTTCTGATAAAAAAAAACCTCTTACATTGTTAATAGGAGAAATACGTAGCTTTATGATGCTGGAATATCTAAATATATTTCTAGTAATTCTTCTTTGTATATGACAAGTGTGAACTAAAATGCTGCGTTTTAAAGGGACAAGAAACCCCAAATTTTTCTTTCATGATTCAGATAGAACATACAATTTTAAACAACTTATCAAATTTGCTTAAAGGGACAGTCTATACTAGAATTTTTATTGTTTTAAAAGATAGATAATCCCTTTATTACCCATTCCCTGGTTTTGCATTAACAACACAGTTATATTAATATATGTTTTACCTCTGTGATTACCTTGTGTCTAAGCCTCTGCAAACTGCCCCTTATTTTAGTTCTTTTGACAGACTTGCATTTTAGCCAATCAGTGCTGACTCCTAGGTATCTCCACGTGCATGATCACAGTGTTATCTATATGACACACATGAACTAACCCCCTCTAGTAGTGAAAAACTGATTTCAGATAAGAGGCGACCTTCCAGGTCTAAGAAATTAGCATATAAACCTACCTAGGTTTAGCTTTCAACTGAGAATACCAAGAGAACAAAGCAAAAATGGTGATAAAAGTAAATTGGAAAGTTGTTTAAAATTACATGCCCTCTCTGAATCGTGAACGTTTATTTTTGACTTTACTGACTTTACTGTCCTTTTAATTCTCTTGTTATGGCTAGTGAGCATTACTAGCAAGTTTAAAGTTAAAGGTACTTGAAACCCAAAATGTTTTTTAGGATTCAGATAGAGCATGCAGATTTAAACCACGTTTTAGTTCTTTTATCAAATTGTCTGTTCTCTTTTTTTTATCTTTTGTTGAAAATCAAGTAGGTAAGCTCAGGAGCATGCACGTGTCTGTGCACTATATGGCAGCAGTTTTGCGAGAATGTTATCTACTTGCAAGAATACCATGGAAACTAAACAAATTTGATAATAGAAGTAGATTGGAAACTTTTTAAAAAATGTACGCTCTGTCCAAATCGCAAAAGAAAAATTTTGGGTTTCATATCCCTTTTAAATTCAAGTTCAGTGCATTTAGTACAGTCCTTGCAATGTGAATGTTTAACACTGTAACTGCTGTGTTAGTAGTTATTGGTTAATAGGGTCAACGCCTACAGATCCTGTTAGAGAGCGATATGATTCCACAAGCAGGAAAGTTCATTTGGTGAGAACGCACCAAGTTTAAAAAATAAATAAAATAAAAAAGTCCTGTAATGCAACCTAGTCTTCCTCTATTAACAGTAAGGGTCAGCAGACGATACTGTATCCATAGATTAAAATGTGCTAACAAGTAATAGGTGCACAAAGAATATTTTCCCCATTTTTTTTTCTAGATCTCAATTAACATGCTTCTGACATTGATTAACCGTAAAGATGCCAAAGAGACCGAGGCTGCTAGCGAGACAGGTCCCACGAAGAAGAAAAAGAAAGATGGGGGGCTACTGCTGAGACCAATTATCTGCATCTGCAATGACCAGTTAGTTTGCTAAATCTTACTCATTCAGAGATGTTTTTATAGCGATTGTCCGAGTGGAATACTTACGTGTTAGTTAGCCTTTTGCAATAAATTACCCCCTTTGGTTATCTAGCAGATATCTAGAGTCATGAAAGTCAAAATTAAACTTTCATTATTATTATTTTTTTACTTTACTTTTGTGGAATTTACTACATTCTTTTGGTATCCTGTTAAAGAGCATATCTAGGTATGCTAATGTGATTTGCAAATATCTTAAAGGGAGATTAAATTACCAATTTGATTTAAAGTGAAGGTTCATTTTGATGACTTAGTGCCCGGTTTTTAATAAACCTATTAAAAACAAAGGCACTTTAATTCATCAAAATTGACATTTCACTGTTTTCTTCAAAAACTTACCTTTTAATCAGCTCTTCCTCCGCCCATCAC
This sequence comes from Bombina bombina, assembly GCF_027579735.1. Classification (NCBI taxonomy): domain Eukaryota; kingdom Metazoa; phylum Chordata; class Amphibia; order Anura; family Bombinatoridae; genus Bombina; species Bombina bombina. Next base: position 64,040,165 of record NC_069509.1, read on the forward strand.
AAGCAGTCTTCTCGGGTCCAAAATGACGAAATCCGGCTTCCTCCAATCAGTGTTGCATCAGGCCAAGATTGCCCCGGAGGGGGGGGGGGGGAGCTGTGATTGGAGGAAGCCTGACGTCTGCAGAGGCTTCCGGCAGCCGGTGGAATCATTGGAGCTGCTGCAAGGCTTAAAAAGTTAGTTTTTGAAGTAAACAGTGAAATGTCAATTTTTATGAATTAAAGTGCCCTTGTTTTTAATAGGTTTATTAAAAACCGGGCACTAATTCATCAAAATGGACCTTCACTTTAAGTCTCTTGGTATCTTTTCTGATTAAAAAAATAATATCTAGATATGCTCAGGAGTGTACATGTGACTTAAAGGAACGGGTCAAAATGTAATCATCCATGATTCAGATATAACGTGCCAGTTCCAACAACTTTACAATTTACTTTTGTGATTAAATGTATTTCTTTTACAAGCTATGACGAGTCCATGGATTTCATCCTTACTTATGGGATATCGCCTCCTGGTCAGCAGGAGGAGGCAAAGAGCACCACAGCAGAGCTGTATATATAGCTCCTCCCTTCCCTTCCACCCCAGTCATTCTCTTTGCCTGTGTTAGTGATAGGAAGAGGTAAAGTGAGGTGTTAGTTTAGATTCTTCAATCAAGAGTTTGTTTTTAAATGGTGCCAGTGAGTACTATTTTTCTCAGGGGAGAGCATCAGATGTTTAAACAATGGGAACTGGGGAGATTCTACATTCTCGCTTCACTCCCTTTACTGGTGCTGCCCTGCTGATGGTCTTATCAGATGTTACATAAGGCCCTATTTGTTCCCACTGAACTACAGGAGGTGATGACAAGGGACCTCTTCTTCGTGTGGGACAGGTTTATGATGTGATCAGCATTGCGGTATGTACAGTCTTCTTATTCTGGGGAGACAGAGTAGCTCAGAACAGACTGGATGCTAATTGCTGCAACGCAAAGGGGGTTATCAACTTGCTAGAAGTCTTATAGCTGTTTCTCCTCTTATACTATCTATGTGTATAGCAGTGGGTGGTGTGCATATATGACCCGTTTTTATTACGGTACAGAAACGGTGACATTTCATCTGTGGGCTGACGCTGGGGACTGTTTGGGAGTTCTTACTCTGTTGGTTATATTTATTTGTTTGTGGCAAAAGTTTCTCCTACATTGGTGTGTCTGGTCCACGGCTTCATCCTTACTTGTGGGATATTCTCATTCCCTACAGGAAATGGCAAAGGGAGCACACAGCAAAGCTGTCCATATAGCCCCCCCCTCTGGCTCCGCCCCCCAGTCATTCTCTTTGCTGCTCTGTACAAGTAGCATCTCCACGGGGATGGTAAAGAGTATGTGGTGTTAGTTGTAGTTTTATTTCTTCTATAAAGACTTCAGAGAGGCTTATTACTGTTGTGAATAACCCCTAAGGGCTCCATTTATCATTGTTTGGAGAAATCCGACTTTCAGTTCTCCAAGAAGTTCTCCGCAGCTCGCCCTCTGTGAGGCGCACTTGTACGCCAATATTTATCAAAAAACTGGTCGTATTATACCGCTGTTTTCCAAAGTCGAGATGCGGCGTGTTAATGATAAAGCTCGACTATATTTACCATTCCATCATCGTAAAAAAGCGCATATTTTTGGTATTTTCCTTTTTTATTACTGGATTCTAATAGCCATTCTTTTTAATAATGTTATATAATTGGTTAAAACATTTATATTTGTAATATGAATTGAACAAATTTCTATATTATTATTCTTTTTGTGTTTTTTTTACAAACCACAACCTTTTACTACTATTCCACGTTATTTTTAACAGATGGCTTACATATTACAAAGTCATTTTTTTTGGTGTATCTACTTTACACACCGCATGCAGACGTTTTTCTACTATTCAACGTTATTTTTAACACATGTCTTACTTATTACAAAGTCATGTGTTTTGGTTTCTCTACATTACACACCCCATACAGACCTTTTAGGCCTCCATTTATCATGATAAATGGAGCCCTTACTATTATTCCACGTTATTTTAACACATGTCTTACATATTACAAAGTCCTTATTTTTTGGTTTATCTACTTTAGACACCCCATACAGACCTTTTACTATTATTCTACGTTATTTTAACACATGTCTTACAAAGTCTTGTTTTTTTGTTTTTTGTTTAGCTATTTTAGACACCCCATGCAGACCTTTAACTATTATTCCTTTTGATTTTCAACACGTCTTTTATCTTTACCAACTAATTTGTTTTTCTCTACCTACTTTACACAACCCCTCTAGACATTTCACTACTATTCTTTTCAAATTAACGTCTTACATTGACCTAATCTTACCCTTTCATTGATAAGATGTTTCAATATATTACACATTAACGACAATTGTTTATATTTGTTAAATATATGCATTTATTCTGTATATAAAATAAAATTAAAAAAAATGTTGCTAGCACATTCATACATTTTTTAATAACACATAAATGAAAAAGTTACATTTTTTCATATTTCAGCCTCATTTTCCTGACTGCTGAGTAACTGCTTATCAGTCCAGTTTCAGCTTTAAGCAGGACTTCAAGGAGCTCTTTTTTGCTTATTAAAATGTTTTCATCATCCGGAACTAAAAAATATATATATTTATATTAAACATATATTTTTATTCTTTTGAATAGCATTTATAGGTATGAGAGTAAAAAAAATATCTGTCAATGGAATTACCAACAGCAATAACATATATTTATTCATAAATGCTATAACACTTACCCCAGTTATAATATTGAGGTGACTGAGAGTCTTCATCGTGCACCTCTAAGTTTCTTATATTTTGTTGAGTTTCTTCAAAAAACAAAATTTTGATTACAATGTATTGATAATGTAACTTTAAAATATATCTATCTTACACTATATTTTTCTCTCTATCTATGTTATCTTTCAATTAATTTTATTTCTATATTTCTATCTGTCTTTTTTGATCTATATACATATATCTATCTGTCGATATATATATATATATATATATATATATATATATATTAATATATATATATATATATATATATCTATATATATATATATATTAATATATCTATATATATATATATATATATATATATATATAAAAACTATGTGTGTTTGTGTTTTTATATATATATATATATATATATATACAGATATATATATATAAACACATAATCACATAAACACATTAAACTATATTTGTGTATTAAAAAAAAATATATACACATATTAATAAAATTGATATATATATATATATATATATATATATGCATACATATCTATTGTTTTATATATATATATATATATATATATATATATATATATATATATAAATATAATGTTTGTAGAATATATATATCACCACTAAAAAATAAAAAAAATAAAAATCACCTGATGTTCCTGGATGAACCTCATCTTCTTCATGGCCCTCCTCGTCCTCTTGTTCCAAATGTTCTTCATCTTGCCAACTATGCATAGTATCCTCAATTTCTGACTCTGTAGGCTCTACATGTCCTAAAATTATTATTAAAAATAAATTTATATTTATATAAAATATATATGTTAAAGAAATGTCAAAGAAATGTTTTTTAAATTACCTGCAATGTTATCCATATCTTCTTCTCCTTGCTCATCCATTGGATTATTATTTGGAGTGCTATTATCTATAGCATTATAAAAAAAAGTTAAAAGATAAATTTAGTTTAATACCTGGCTTAGAATTTTTTTTTTTTTTTTCTCGAAATTACAGTTACGTTTTTTTATACCTGTGTCTTGAGTCCTATCTTTATCCATAAAAACTGTGGGCAATGGGTCTGATTCCCCTTCAGAACTGGAATTGGTATCAATGGGAGCTCTTCTTCTTTTGACTATTAAATAATATAAAATACAAAATTTTTGTTATCCATATCTTCTTCTCCTTGCTCATCCATTGGATTATTATTTGGAGTGCTATTATCTATAGCATTATAAAAAAAGTTAAAAGATAAATTTAGTTTAATACCTGGCTTAGAATTATTATTTTTTTCTCGAAATTACAGTTACATTTCTCCAACATAGGTGTGTCCGGTCCACTGCGTCATCCTTACTTGTGGGATATTCTCTTCCCCAACAGGAAATGGCAAAGAGCCCAGCAAAGCTGGTCACATGATCCCTCCTAGGCTCCGCCTTCCCCAGTCATTCTCTTTGCCGTTGTACAGGCAACATCTCCACTGAGATGGCTTAGAGTTTTTTAGTGTTTAACTGTAGTTTTTATTATTCAATCAAGAGTTTGTTATTTTGAAATAGTGCTGGTATGTACTATTTACTCTGAAACAGAAAAGAGATGAAGATTTCTGTTTGTAAGAGGAAAATGATTTTAGCAACCGTTACTAAAATCGATGGCTGTTCCACACAGGACTGTTGAGAGGAATTAACTTCAGTTGGGGGAACAGTGAGCAGACTTTTGCTGCTTGAGGTATGACACATTCTAACAAGACGATGTAATGCTGGAAGCTGTCATTTTCCCTATGGGATCCGGTAAGCCATTTTTATTACAGAAAGAAAAAAGGGCTTCACAAGGGCTTTCTAAGACTGTAGACATTTTCTGGGCTAAATCGATTTATATTTTATACTCCATAGCCTTGAGGAATTATTTTAATCTTGGGAATTATGTAAAATAACCGGCAGGCACTGTATTGGACACCTTATTCTCTAGGGGCTTTCCCTAATCATAGGCAGAGTCTCATTTTCGCGCCTGTATTGCGCACTTGTTTTTGAGAAGCATGACATGCAGATGCATGTGTGAGGAGCTCTGATACATAGAAAAGACTTTCTGAAGGCGTCATTTGGTATCGTATTCCCCTTTGGGCTTGGTTGGGTCTCAGCAAAGCAGATACCAGGGACTGTAAAGGGGTTAAATATAAAAACGGCTCCGGTTCCGTTATTTTAAGGGTTAAAGCTTCCAAATTTGGTGTGCAATACTTTTAAGGCTTTAAGACACTGTGGTGAAATTTTGGTGAATTTTGAACAATTCCTTCATACTTTTTCGCAATTGCAGTAATAAAGTGTGTTCAGTTTAAAATTTAAAGTGACAGTAACGGTTTATTTTAAAACGTTTTTTGTACTTTGTTATCAAGTTTTTGCCTGTTTAACATGTCTGAACTACCAGATAGACTGTGTTCTGAATGTGGGGAAGCCAAGGTTCCTTCTCATTTAAATAGATGTGATTTATGTGACACAAAATTTAGAGAAAATGATGCCCAAGATGATTCCTCAAGTGAGGGGAGTAAGCATGGTACTGCATCATCCCCTCCTTCGTCTACACCAGTCTTGCCCACACAGGAGGCCCCTAGTACATCTAGCGCGCCAATACTCCTTACTATGCAACAATTAACGGCTGTAATGGATAATTCTATCAAAAACATTTTAGCCAAAATGCCCACTTATCAGCGAAAGCGCGACTGCTCTGTTTTAGAAAATACTGAAGAGCATGAGGACGCTGATGATATTGGTTCTGAAGGGCCCCTACACCAGTCTGAGGGGGCCAGGGAGGTTTTGTCTGAGGGAGAAATTTCAGATTCAGGGAAAATTTCTCAACAAGCTGAACATGATGTGATTACATTTAAATTTAAACTGGAACATCTCCGCGCTCTGCTTAAGGAGGTGTTATCCACTCTGGATGATTGTGAGAATTTGGTCATTCCAGAGAAACTATGTAAAATGGACAAGTTCCTAGAGGTCCCGGGGCCCCCCGAAGCTTTTCCTATACCCAAGCGGGTGGTGGACATTGTAAATAAAGAATGGGAAAGGCCCGGTATACCTTTCGTCCCTCCCCCCATATTTAAAAAATTGTTTCCTATGGTCGACCCCAGAAAGGACTTATGGCAGACAGTCCCCAAGGTCGAGGGGGCGGTTTCTACTCTAAATAAACGCACCACTATACCCATAGAAGATAGTTGTGCTTTCAAAGATCCTATGGATAAAAAATTAGAAGGTTTGCTTAAAAAGATGTTTGTTCAGCAAGGTTACCTTCTACAACCAATTTCATGCATTGTTCCTGTCACTACAGCCGCGTGTTTCTGGGTCTGGTTCGATGAGCTAGAAAAGGCGATCAATAATAATTCTTCTTCTTATGAGGAGATTATGGACAGAATTCGTGCTCTCAAATTGGCTAATTCTTTCACCCTAGACGCCACTTTGCAATTGGCTAGGTTAGCGGCGAAAAATTCTGGTTTTGCTATTGTGGCGCGCAGAGCGCTTTGGTTAAAATCTTGGTCAGCGGATGCGTCTTCCAAGAACAAATTGCTTAACATTCCTTTCAAGGGGAAAACGCTGTTTGGCCCTGACTTGAAAGAGATTATCTCTGATATCACTGGGGGCAAGGGCCACGCCCTTCCTCAGGATAGGTCTTTCAAGGCCAAAAATAAACCTAATTTTCGTCCCTTTCGCAGAAACGGACCAGCCCCAAGTGCTACGTCCTCTAAGCAAGAGGGTAATACTTCTCAAGCCAAGCCAGCCTGGAGACCAATGCAAGGCTGGAACAAAGGAAAGCAGGCCAAGAAACCTGCCACTGCTACCAAGACAGCATGAGATGTTGGCCCCCTATCCGGGACCGGATCTGGTGGGGGGCAGACTCTCTCTCTTCGCTCAGGCTTGGGCAAGAGATGTTCTGGATCCTTGGGCGCTAGAAATAGTCTCCCAAGGTTATCTTCTGGAATTCAAGGGGCTTCCCCCAAGGGGGAGGTTCCACAGGTCTCAATTGTCTTCAGACCACATAAAAAAACAGGCATTCTTACATAGTGTAGAAGACCTGTTAAAAATGGGAGTGATTCATCCTGTTCCATTAGGAGAACAAGGGATGGGGTTCTACTCCAATCTGTTCGTAGTTCCCAAAAAAGAGGAAACATTCAGACCAATCTTAGATCTCAAGATCCTAAACAAGTTTCTCAAGGTTCCATCGTTCAAAATGGAAACCATTCGAACAATTCTTCCTTCCATCCAGGAAGGTCAATTCATGACCACGGTGGATTTAAAGGATGCGTATCTACATATTCCTATCCACAAGGAACATCATCGGTTCCTAAGGTTCGCATTCCTGGACAAGCATTACCAGTTTGTGGCACTTCCGTTCGGATTAGCCACTGCTCCAAGGATTTTCACAAAGGTACTAGGGTCCCTTCTAGCGGTGCTAAGACCAAGGGGCATTGCAGTAGTACCTTACTTGGACGACATTCTGATTCAAGCGTCGTCCCTTCCTCAAGCAAAGGCTCACACGGACATTGTCCTGGCCTTTCTCAGATCTCACGGGTGGAAAGTGAACGCAGAAAAAAGTTCTCTGTCTCCGTCAACAAGGGTTCCCTTCTTGGGAACAATAATAGACTCCTTAGAAATGAGGATTTTTCTGACAGAGGCCAGAAAATCAAAACTTCTGAACTCTTGTCAAATGCTTCATTCTGTTCCTCTTCCTTCCATAGCGCAGTGCATGGAAGTAATAGGTTTGATGGTAGCGGCAATGGACATAGTTCCTTTTGCACGCATTCATCTAAGACCATTACAACTGTGCATGCTCAGTCAGTGGAATGGGGACTATACAGACTTGTCTCCGACGATACAAGTAAATCAGAGGACCAGAGATTCACTCCGTTGGTGGCTGTCCCTGGACAACCTGTCACAGGGGATGAGCTTCCGCAGACCAGAGTGGGTCATTGTCACGACCGACGCCAGTCTGGTGGGCTGGGGCGCGGTCTGGGGACCCCTGAAAGCTCAGGGTCTTTGGTCTCGGGAAGAATCTCTTCTACCGATAAATATTCTGGAACTGAGAGCGATACTCAATGCTCTCAAGGCTTGGCCTCAGCTAGCAAAGGCCAAGTTCATACGGTTTCAATCAGACAACATGACGACTGTTGCGTACATCAACCATCAGGGGGGAACAAGGAGTTCCCTGGCGATGGAAGAAGTGACTCACTCCTGCCACTTGTCTGCAATCCACATCCCAGGAGTGGAAAATTGGGAAGCGGATTTTCTGAGTCGTCAGACATTTCATCCGGGGGAGTGGGAACTCCATCCGGAAATCTTTGCCCAAATCACTCAATTGTGGGGCATTCCAGACATGGATCTGATGGCCTCTCGTCAGAACTTCAAGGTTCCTTGCTACGGGTCCAGATCCAGGGATCCCAAGGCGACTCTAGTAGATGCACTAGTAGCACCTTGGACCTTCAAACTAGCTTATGTATTCCCGCCGTTTCCTCTCATCCCCAGGCTGGTAGCCAGGATCAATCAGGAGAGAGCATCGGTGATCTTGATAGCTCCTGCGTGGCCACGCAGGACTTGGTATGCAGACCTGGTGAATATGTCATCGGCTCCACCATGGAAGCTACCTTTGAGACGAGACCTTCTTGTTCAAGGTCCGTTCGAACATCCGAATCTGGTCTCACTCCAACTGACTGCTTGGAGATTGAACGCTTGATCTTATCAAAGCGAGGGTTCTCAGATTCTGTCATTGATACTCTTGTTCAGGCCAGAAAGCCTGTAACTAGAAAAATTTACCACAAAATATGGAAAAAATATATCTGTTGGTGTGAATCTAAAGGATTCCCTTGGGACAAGGTAAAAATTCCTAAGATTCTATCCTTCCTTCAAGAAGGTTTGGAGAAAGGATTATCTGCTAGTTCCTTGAAGGGACAGATTTCTGCCTTGTCTGTGTTACTTCACAAAAAACTGGCAGCTGTGCCAGATGTTCAAGCCTTTGTTCAGGCTCTGGTTAGAATCAAGCCTGTTTACAAACCTTTGACTCCTCCTTGGAGTCTCAATTTAGTTCTTTCAGTTCTTCAGGGGGTTCCGTTTGAACCCTTACATTCCGTTGATATTAAGTTATTATCTTGGAAAGTTTTGTTTTTGGTTGCAATTTCTTCTGCTAGAAGAGTTTCAGAATTATCTGCTCTGCAGTGTTCTCCTCCTTATCTGGTGTTCCATGCAGATAAGGTGGTTTTACGTACTAAACCTGGTTTTCTTCCGAAAGTTGTTTCTAACAAGAACATTAACCAGGAGATAGTCGTGCCTTCTTTGTGTCCGAATCCAGTTTCAAAGAAGGAACGTTTGTTGCACAATTTGGATGTTGTTCGTGCTCTAAAATTCTATTTAGATGCTACAAAGGATTTTAGACAAACATCTTCCTTGTTTGTTGTTTATTCTGGTAAAAGGAGAGGTCAAAAAGCAACTTCTACCTCTCTCTCTTTTTGGATTAAAAGCATCATCAGATTGGCTTACGAGACTGCCGGACGGCAGCCTCCTGAAAGAATCACAGCTCATTCCACTAGGGCTGTGGCTTCCACATGGGCCTTCAAGAACGAGGCTTCTGTTGATCAGATATGTAGGGCAGCGACTTGGTCTTCACTGCACACTTTTACTAAATTTTACAAGTTTGATACTTTTGCTTCTTCTGAGGCTATTTTTGGGAGAAAGGTTTTGCAAGCCGTGGTGCCTTCCATCTAGGTGACCTGATTTGCTCCCTCCCTTCATCCGTGTCCTAAAGCTTTGGTATTGGTTCCCACAAGTAAGGATGACGCCGTGGACCGGACACACCTATGTTGGAGAAAACAGAATTTATGTTTACCTGATAAATTACTTTCTCCAACGGTGTGTCCGGTCCACGGCCCGCCCTGGTTTTTTAATCAGGTCTGATAATTTATTTTCTTTAACTACAGTCACCACGGTATCATATGGTTTCTCCTATGCAAATATTCCTCCTTTACGTCGGTCGAATGACTGGGGAAGGCGGAGCCTAGGAGGGATCATGTGACCAGCTTTGCTGGGCTCTTTGCCATTTCCTGTTGGGGAAGAGAATATCCCACAAGTAAGGATGACGCCGTGGACCGGACACACCGTTGGAGAAAGTAATTTATCAGGTAAACATAAATTCTGTTTTTTTTATACCTGTGTCTTGAGTCCTATCTTTATCCATAAAAACTGTGGGCAATGGGTCTGATTCCCCTTCAGAACTGGAATTGGTATCAATGGGAGCTCTTCTTCTTTTGACTATTAAATAATATAAAATACAAAATTTTTGATAATATATTCTTAAAAATCCAAACACACAAAAACTTTGTCTGAAAATCCTATAAAAACTTGATTCATTCACACTTTATCTGCAGTCAATGGTAATCTTTTAATCCTATTATTGTTTAACTTGTTTATCTTATTGAAACTATTCCAATTAAAAACTATACATTTTTAAAACTTAAGATTATATAATTAAACTATATTTATATCTATATTGCTTACATTTTTTTAAGATAACTCTTTATCAAAGTGCGCATTTTAGATTGCCTCCGGTACAAGTCGTTATATCTTTTCAGACATTGTTTCCTCGTTCGTTTTTGCCCAGAGACTCTCCTTACTCTTCGCACCATTTCACAGAGAATTCGGTTTCTTGTGTCCTGGTCCAAAGTGAAAATCCCTTTCCTTTTTTTTGGAAAATATTTATCCATAGTATAAGAAATAATCAATAATTCTCCAATAGAGAACTTCTTGGATCGTGGCATTTTCTAAATATTATTCAATCTCTACTCACTGACGGGACTTATTTTGTTTTTTTAAATGCGCAATTTTGTAAGCTAATACCTATTTTTACAAATAGCACTCAATTGGATACATATTTTGGCAAATATTATCAAAATTCGTATTTTAGTATACAACATGATGTTTTTTTTTATCCATTATGATAACAATGAAACATTGTATAGAACTGCGCCACAACAGCACTATTTTTTTGGCAACATTAACAAATGTTACATGTATCCGTTGATAAGGTGAAATAAAAGTAAAGATACATATAACAATGTAATGATATTTAAATTTAATATTGTTATTCATAACCAAATTATCTTTATTTACATGTAAAATTGTTATTAAAAACAAAAATGGAAATCCAGGTATTCCATATGAAAAATAAACTGCGACATAGTGATCTTTCCAGAACATCATACAGTATACGCCCCTTTTCATCAACTACATTTAGATACTTTTTTGGAAACCGTTATAAAAGAAAACTTTATTTAGTTTGTATCAAAACTTTAGTTATTTTGTGCGCTCTTTTGTATCTCATTTTTACAATGGCATCTGCCCAAGCTGGAAAGACCAAAAGCGGGAGAAGTATCATGTTCACTCATCGGCAAAATTGTATTTTGGTCGAATCTGTTATCGAACACTACGATGAAATCATTGGGTACCAAGCCAGAACTGTAAACCCACAGAGAAAGAGAACCATTTGGACACAAATCAGTAGATCTGTTTCAGCTGAAGGAAGTTTTCCTAAGGATGTGCGGGCTTGTCGGAAGAGAGTAACTGATATTAGAAAAAACATAAAGAAAAAGGTTTGCAGGGAAAAGCAATCTGCCAAAGGAACCGGTGGAGGCCCTGGATATAGGGCCGAATTAACGGACTTTGAACAGATGCTTTATGCAAGGATGGGTGATGCCGTTGTGGTTGGCCTGGATGTCCCAGCAGACACTATGGATTTTAGAGGTAAGTTAAATGTAAACGACACCCAAATTTTGTTGTTCATGATTTAAAAAAAGAGAATGAAAAATTATATATCTTTATGATTGAAATCTATTATGTAATTATTTCGATTCAATAGATATTCCTTTATGGAAAGTATATGTAGATATGCTCACTATCTCTTTAATTTTGTAGATTTCTGCTATTGGATCTTAAAATTGTGATTAGTTTACATTTTTATTTGGAAAATAAGGATTATGGAGAAAATGGAGGCATGAACTATAATAAAAGTAATCTAGTCAGTGTTATAACTATCTATTGTCTATCTAAATCTATCTAAATATTTGAAATTGTGTTTTTATCTATAATTATTGAAATTTAATACAAGTATATTTATATTATTTAGAGCAAGAAGATGAGGGACGTCAGGAAGAGGAGATTGATGCACAAGAGGATCAACCTTTGGAAAATTAATTCGCCTCACAAGACCAAGAACCCTCCACATCCACAGTACAAAGAGAAGAAGGGGAGAGTAAGTGATTTGTAAAAAACAACCAATAGTTGTTATATATTTTAATAACAATTAACAACCAGATGAGCACTGATAACTTGTTGGGTAATGTATATTTTGATTGTATAAATCGATGCTGTTGATATTCTAATATTATTTTTATGTTGTTGTAGGTGTTCGTGCATTACTACAATCCATGCAGGACACTTCTATATTATTATTCGAGGGTAGGTTATCTTATAATTGTCATGTTAATTTTTTGTTTTTTTATGAATGTAACCTATTAATAATACATATTTTCCATGTCATACAGAAGATCAGGTTGAAATCAATTTGGAACCTCTGGTTGAGGATTCTGTATGTCCAGAAGATGAGGATGAGACTCAGATTGAGGGACACACATCAGAGGGACCAACACCACCAAATCTAGAAACTCCTCAGAATATCATGGTCAATGACTCTGAGGAAGATGAAAGACCAGAACAATTGATAAACCCAGAAGATGTCACAGGCAGGGGAAATGATATACAAAACCTCACAGACATGGCATTGGGGTTCAGGAATGAGCAAAGTGCATTTTTTAAAGAACTGATCAGATTACAAGAAGAAAGAAATGCAATTTTAAAAGCTGATTCAGAATTTAAGAGGGATTATTCCAAAAAGAAATTTTCTTGTTTTTGCACTTTAATGTTCAAATTGTTTTCATGTTGAAAAGTTAAACACTAGAATTTGGTTACAGTTTGTTATTTTTGAAAAAATGTTACATGCTTCCAAAGTGTTCAAGTATTTGTTATTACAATAAAAATGTTATTTAAAATACAAAAAACAATTAAGGCTGTTTGTTTGTTCAAAAAATTTTTATTAAAAGAATAAAAACTAAATTGTTTTATTAACAAATAAACACAACTTTTTTTTTCATCTGTCTGATTATATAACAGTAGTGAGGATTATTATTGTCCAATTTTCAAACAACTGTGTTATCCGTGGTTTCTGTAATACAATGTTAAAAGATAATTAGAAATTCAGAAATATAATACTAATTCTTTGCCCCCCCCCCCCAAAAAAAATAAATAAATAACTTACATGAAAAATATCTCTCAATAATTTCCATACGGTTTTGAACACCGGCCCTAGTAGTGTGCCTGTTTAATATGTGTTTGGGGACATAGATGTCATCTGGTTGATCCTCAAGACACAAATCATCTTGGTTACCTTGAGATATTGCAATATCATGCAGCATACTAAAATAATGTCATTGCACTTCTCTGGTGAGTATTGCAAGTCTCCCCCTGACCTGTCCAACTCACGAAATCTCATCTTCAACACACCGAAGGTTCTCTCGATAGCACTTCTTGTACTACGGTGTGACTCGTTGAATTTGATCTCTGCACGTGTATGGGGCGATGGTACTGGTGTCAGAAGCCAAGGCCTACACGGATAACCACTGTCACCTACAAATAAAAAAATTAAAAGAATTATTACATTGGAATAACAATCTATATGCACTTTTAGCAATACAGAAATTAATGAAATAAATAATAACATAAATGAAAAGATCATAAAATTAATTTTCACAAAAAAAAGGTCTAAAGTGTATATACATCTAACTACAAATCTATGTCCTTCAAAGTTGAAAACCAAAATTAAACATAAAAACAATAACACCAAAAAATATAAAGTTAAACTCACCCAATAGCTAACCATGGGGCATGTCTCCACGTTCAAACGATGTAAATAATGCTGATTGTTTGAGGATATGGTAATCGTGGCAGGAACCTGGAAATCCTGAACGCACAGCCCAAATTTTTAGGTTGGCATCACAAACAGCCTGAACATTCAGTGAATGGTAGCTTTTTCTATTCCTGTATTGCTCCTCCCTTAAAGCTGGTGGTCTTAAAGCTATGTGGGTGCAATCAATTGCACCAAGAACATTAGGCATACCAGCTACTTGATAAAAAAGATGCCTTAAAAGGATATATAACCCCATTTTTTCTTTCATGATTTAGAAAGAGCATGCAATTGTACACAACTTTCCAATTTACTTCTATCATCTAATTTGCTTAATTTTCTTGATATTCTTTGCTGAAAAGCATATCTAGATATGCTCAGTAGCTGCTGATTGGTAGATGCACATAGATGCCTCGTGTGATTGGCTCACCCATGTGCATTGCTATTTCTTCAAAAAAGGATATCTAAAGAATGAAGCAAATTAGATAATAGACGTAAACTGGAATGTTATTTAAAATTGTATTCTCTTCTTAAATCATGAAAGAAAATGTTTGGGTTTAGTGTCCCTTTAACTGTGTGCCATTCTTGCACATTCCTGGGTACAAAAATAAACTTCTTCAGATGTTTCAAAACTGCTTTTAAAACAATTCTTAGATGCCTGCGAAATTAAGGCTGGCTAATGCCCACCACAGCACTAGAGACTGCCTGAAATGAACCAGTTGACAAGAAATGCAAAACTGCTAATAATTTTAAAAGTCCAGGTATCGCCCTTGTTCTTCTTGTCCTAGGGTCTATGTCATTTTGGATCAGAGAGTAAAGATTTATAATACTCTCCCTATTTATACGAAATCTTTGCTTTATCTCCTTATCAGACAATGCCTGTAGTCCACACCGGGGTAAAAAAACTCTAGGCACTCTTTGGCGTCTCCGTATGGGCATATTACCATCAGCAAGACGATTTTCACGGCCCCTTGCCAAAGAAATAGCAGCCAACAGCAGAAAATATTCCATCTTCTCTCTCACAAAAAATGAAGTAAATGAAATGTTCTCCTCAGTGGATATGGAGAACTTTGGAGGGCGTAATTGTAGGAGAATATTAGGTTCTCCCATGGCGCAAAATAGTGATAAATATGAAATTTGGCGATCTGTTAGTCGATTTGATGAAAATACAACCGAAAAAGCGCTGTTTTAAGCTTCAATCGGCGCACATGTGCGCCTTGGCGAGATAGAATAGAGTGGTCGGATTTTTCGGTCGAAAATCAGTTTTTTTTGGTCGTATTTTGTTTTAATACATAGGAGAGAATTTACGCCGGCGTATTTATAGGCGTAAATGTAGGAGAATTGCAATGATAAATGGAGCCCTAAGGAAGGTAAACGCCGCAGCAAAGACTGTGGCAGGGACTGTAGTGTGTTTAAACCAGTTAATTGTTATTTTAGCTCCGGTTTGGACATTTAGGGGTTAAGTGGCTTGAAAATTTGTGTGCAATACTTTCAAAGCATTAAGACACTGGGGTATAAATTTCATAAAGATCGGATATTTCTTTGATGTTTTTCTATCATTCAGAAATAAAGTGTGCCCTTTTTATTATTTAAAGAGACAGTAACGGTTTGGTTTAAAATCGTTTTTATTGCATTAAATGTCTGCCTAAGTCTGTTTAACATTTCTGTACCTTCAGATAGCCTATGTTCTGTGTGTATGGAGGCCAAGGTGGTTCCCCCATTAAATGTATGTGCGAATTGTGCCATGGCTTCCAAACAGATTAAGGACAGTACTGTCACATTTAATAATGTTGCCCAAGATGATTCTTTAAATGAAGGTAGTGGGGATAGTTCATCATCCTCTCCTTCTGTGTCAATACCAGCTTTGCCCGCACAGGCGATACCTAGTACATCTAGCGCGCCAATGCTTGTTACTATGCAGCAATTAACAGCAGTAATGGATAATTCTCTAGCAGCTCTTTTATCCAAACTGCCAGCATTTCCTAGAAAGCGTGATTGCTCAGTTTTAAATACAGAGGATGAGCAAGTAGGCGCAGAAGATAATTTGTCTGTTATGCCCTCACATCAATCTGAGTTGGCAGTGAGGGAGGGTCTGTCCGAGGGAGAAATTTCTGACTCAGGAAAATTTTCTCAGCAGGCAGAACCTGATATAGTGGCATTTAAATTTAAGCTAGAACATCTCCGCGCTCTGCTTAAGGAGGTGCTAGCTACACTTGATGATTGTGATACTTTGGTGATTCCAGAGAAGTTATGCAAAATGGACAAATTCTTAGAGGTCCCAGTGCACGCTGATGCGTTTCCGATACCCAAGAGGGTGGCGGACATAGTGACTAAGGAGTGGGAGAAACCAGGTGTACCTTTAGTTCTCCCTCCTATATTTAAGAAAATGTTCCCCATTGTCGACCCCAGAAGGGATGCATGGCAAACGGTCCCTAAGGTAGAGGGGCAGTTTCAACGTTAGCTAAGCACACAACTATTCCTATAGAGGACAGTTGCGCTTTCAAAGACCCTATGGATAAAAAATTGGAAGGATTGCTTAAGAAGATTTTTGTTCAGCAAGGTTTCCTTCTTCAACCAATTTCGTGCATTATTCCTGTCACCACGGCGGCGTCTTTTTGGTTCGATGAACTAGAAAATTCGCTCCAAAAGGAGACTCCAAATGATGAGGTCATGGACAGAATTCACGCACTAAAGTTGGCCAATTCCTTTATTTTGGATGCCACTTTTCAATTGGCTAAATTAGCGGCGAAAAATTCAGGTTTTGCAATAGTGGCGCGCAGGGCGCTTTGGCTAAAATCTTGGTCGGCGGATGTGTCGTCTAAAACAAAATTGCTTAATATTCCTTTCAAAGGTAAGACCCTTTTTGGGCCAGAATTGAAGGAGATTATTTCAGACATCACTGGGGGAAAGGGCCATGCCCTTCCACAGGATAGGCCTTTCAAAGCAAAAAATAAGTCTAATTTTCGTTCCTTTCGCAATTTCAGGAACGGACCGGCTTCTAACGCTGCAGCCTCTAGACAAGAGGGTAACACTTCCCAGCCTAAACCAGCATGGAAACCATTGCAAGGCTGGAACAAGGGAAAACAGGCCAAAAAGCCTGCTGCTGCTACCAAGACAGCATGAAGGGGTAGCCCCCGATCCGGGACCGAATCTAGTAGGGGCAGACTTTCTCTCTTTGCTCAGGCTTGGGCAAGAGATGTTCCGGACCCCTGGGCACTAGAAATTGTTTCTCAGGGGTATCTTCTAGAGTTCAAGGAACTTCCTCCAAGGGGAAGGTTCCACATGTCTCGCTTATCTTTAGACCAGATAAAGAGACAGGCATTCTTACGTTGTGTAGAAGACCTATTAAAGATGGGAGTGATACACCCAGTTCCAACAGCGGAACAAGGACTGGGTTTTTACTCAAACCTGTTTGTAGTTCCCAAAAAAGAAGGAACTTTCAGGCCAATTCTGGACTTAAAAATTCTAAACAAATTCCTCAGAGTTCCATCATTCAAAATGGAAACCATTCGGACAATTTTACCAACGATCCAGGAGGGTCAATACATGACTACCGTGGACTTAAAGGATGCGTACCTGCATATTCCTATCCACAAAGATCACCATCAGTGCCTGAGGTTCGCCTTTCTGGACAAACATTACCAGTTCGTGGCTCTTCCGTTCGGTTTAGCGACTGCTCCCAGAATTTTCTCAAAGGTGCTAGGGTCCCTTCTAGCGGTGCTAAGACCGAGGGGCATTGCAGCTTACCGAGACGACATTCTAATACAAGCGTCGTCCCTTCCCAAAGCAAGGGCTCATACAGACATTGTTTTAGCCTTTCTCAGATCTCACGGGTGGAAGGTGAACATAGAAAAAAGTTCCCTGTCCCCGTCCACAAGGGTTCCCTTTCTGGGAACAATAATAGACTCCGTAGAAATGAAGATCTTTCTGACAGAGGTCAGGAAGTTAAAGCTTCTGAACGCTTGTTGAGTTCTTCAATCTATTCCTCAGCCCTCCATAGCTCAGTGCATGGAGGTAATAGGACTAATGGTTGCGGCAATGGACGTGGTTCCTTTTGCTCAAATTCATTTGACCATTGCAACTGTGCATGCTCAAACAGTGGAATGGGGATTATGCAGACTTGTCTCCCCAGATTCAAATGGACCAGAAAACCAGAGACTTACTCCTCTGGTGGTTGTCTCAGGATCACCTGTCTCAGGGAATGAGTTTCCGCAGACCAGAGTGGATCATTGTCACGACTGACGCCAGTCTCTTAGGCTGGGGCGCAGTCTGGGACTCCCTGAAAGCTCAGGGTCTATGGTCTCGGGAAGAGTCTCTCCTCCCGATAAACATTTTGGAACTGAGAGCGATATTCAATGCGCTCCTGGCTTGGCCTCAACTAGCGAAGGCCAAATTCATAAGATTTCAATCGGACAACATGACGACTGTAGCGTACATCAATCATCAGGGAGGGACAAAGAGTTCCCAGGCGATGAGAGAGGGATCCAAGATCATCAAATGGGCGGAGGATCGCTCCTGCCATCTATCTGCAATTCACATCCCAGGAGTAGACAACTGGGAGGCGGATTATTTGAGTCGTCAGACTTTCCATCCGGGGGAGTGGGAACTTCACCCGGAGGTCTTTGCCCAGTTAACTCAACTATGGGGCATTCCAGATATGGATCTGATGGCGTCTTGTCAGAACTCCAAGGTTCCACGCTACGGGTCCAGATCCAGGGATCCCAAGGCGACACTAGTAGATGCATTAGTGGCGCCTTGGTCGTTCAATCTAGCTTATGTGTTTCCACCGTTTCCTCTCCTTCCCAGTAGCCAGGATCAAACAGGAGAAGGCTTAGGTGATTCTAATAGCTCCTGCATGGCCACGCAGGACTTGGTATGCAGACCTGGTGAATATGTCATCGGCTCCACCATGGAAGCTACCTTTGAGAAAGGACCTTCTAGTACAAGGTCCATTCGAACATCCAAACCTAGTTTCTCTGCAACTGACTGCTTGGAAATTGAACGCTTGATTCTATCTAAGCGTGGGTTTTCGGAATCTGTTATAGATACTCTGGTTCAGGCCAGAAAACCTGTGACCAGGAAAATTTACCATAAGATATGGCAAAAATATATCTGTTGGTGCGAATCCAAGGGTTACTCATGGAGTAAAATTAGGATTCCAAGGATACTTTCCTTTCTCCAAGAGGGTTTGGAGAAAGGTCTGTCAGCTAGTTCTCTAAAAGTTCTGTTTTTGGTTGCTATTACTTCTGCTAGAAGAGTTTCTGAATTGTCTGCTTTGCAGTGTACTTAACCCTATCTGGTTTTTCATACAGATAAGGTAGTTTTACGTACCAAGCCTGGTTTTCTTCCAAAGGTGGTTTCCAACAGGAATATTAACCAGGAAATAGTTGTTCCTTCTCTGTGTCCGAATTCAGTTTCGAAGAAGGAACGTTTGTTACATAACCTAGATGTGGTTCGTGCTTTAAAATTCTATTTAGAAGCAACAAAGGATTTCAGACAGACATCATCCTTGTTTGTTGTCTATTCTGGTAAGAGGAGAGGTCAGAAAGCTACTGCTACCTCTCTTTCCTTTTGGCTAAAAAGCATCATCCGATTAGCTTATGAGACTGCCGGACGGCAGCCTCCTGAACGAATTACAGCTCACTCTACTAGAGCTGTGGCTTCCACATGGGCCTTCAAGAATGAGGCTTCTGTTGAACAGATCTGTAAGGCAGCGACTTGGTCTTCTCTGCATACATTTGCCAAATTTTACAAATTAGATACTTATGCTTCTTCGGAGGCTATTTTTGGGAGAAAGGTTTTGCAAGCAGTAGTGCCTTCCGTTTAGGTTACCTGACTTGTTCCCTCCCTTCATCCGTGTCCTAAAGCTTTGGTATTGGTTCCCACAAGTAAGGATGAAGCCGTGGACCGGACACACCAATGTAGGAGAAAACAGAATTTATGTTTACCTGATAAATTTCTCCTACGGTGTGTCCGGTCCACGGCCCGCCCTGGCTTTTAGTCAGGTTTAAAATTTTAGTTTTTTGTACACTACAGTCACCACGGCACCTTATGGTTTCTCCTTTTTCTCCTAACCGTCGGTCGAATGACTGGGGGGCGGAGCCAGAGGGGGGGCTATATGGACAGCTTTGCTGTGTGCTCCCTTTGCCATTTCCTGTAGGGAATGAGAATATCCCACAAGTAAGGATGAAGCCGTGGACCGGACACACCGTAGGAGAAAGAAATTTATCAGGTAAACATAAATTCTGGGGTTTTTTTGAGGGGACACATTGGTTTATTTTGCAAGTCGGGTCTACCCGACATTGATATTTCCCATGCGATCTATGGAGTTTTCTATAACGCCCACGAAGGGCGGGGCTTACGTTCGCACGTTTAACCGCGCACTTGTTATTCCGGCTTCAGACAGTCACGGAGAAGCTCCTGTGTTTCCTATGTCCGCTTGGTTTCAGTTGATCAAGATCGCAAGCGGACTTAGGCAGCAGTTCACGGAGGGCCTTTTTTTCATTGGTTGTGAGGTAGGCGCCACAGCAGAGCTGTGGCTTGGTGCAGGTGTTATTTTCAGTCATAAAATATAAACGGGCTATTATAACCTAAAGAATGTGAATAGGTTCTGTTATAACAACTTCCAGTTTCTGATTGTTGCACGTTTGCAGTAAAATTTGTTTCGGTTTAAATTTTAAAGGCACAGCACATATTTTGTTCATCTTTTTAGCTGTAACACGACCAATATTGCACTCTGTGTTTCTTTTTATCATGGCTGACCTGTTGGAACATACTTGTTCTATGTGTTTAGATGCCAATGTGGAACCCCCTCTTACATTTTGTCCCTCATGTACTGAGAGGGCTTTACAGTTTAAAGAGGAGATTTTCTTTAAGACTAGCATATCTAAGTATGCTTCTCAGCTTGATGAGACTCAGGGTATGCTGCAACTTTCTCCCCAAGCGTCACAGCCTTTAACACCCGCTCAGGCATCATCAACTACGTCCTCATAATTTACTCTACAGGATATGGCGGCAGTTATGTCATCCATTCTTACAGAAGTTTTGTCTAAGTTGCCAGTGTTACAAGGCAAACGTAGTAGAAGAGTGGACCAGGTGGTCCAGACGACTTCTAAATCTTTGATGGCGATCTCCGAAGTACACTTCCATGGCTCTGAAGTGGGAGGTAGGGAGACCCTGTCTGAAGGGGAATTGTCCGATTCATTGACCCAAACAGATTCAGACGTAATGTCCTTCAGATTTAAGCTTGAACACCTCCGTCTGTTGTTGCGGGAGGTTTTGCTGACTCTGGATGACTGTGACTCTATTGTGGTACCTCCAGAGAAATTGTGTAAGATGGACAAATATTTAGAGGTCCCTTTTTATTCTGATGTTTTTCTGGTTCCTAAGAGAATTTCGGAAATTATTACACGGGAATGGGAAAGACCGGCTGTTCCGTTTTCACCTTCCTCTACCTTTAAGAAAATGTACCCTATAGCTGACACCATTCGGGACTCTTGGCAAACGGTCCCTAAGGTTGAGGGAGCTATATCTACCCTGGCTAAGCGTACGACTATCCCTATTGAGGACAGTTGTGATTTCAAAGACCCTATGGACAAGAAGTTGGAGGGTCTTCTATAAAAGCTATTTATTCACCAAGGTTTTCTATTACAACCGACGGCCTGCATTGTACCAGTCACAACTGCGGCTGCCTTTTGGTTTGATGCCTTAGAATAGTCTCTTAAGACTGAGACTTCTTTAGAGGAAATAATGGATAGAATAAGGGCCCTTAAGCTGGTGAATTCTTTTGTTACAGATGCCGCTTTCCAGATCGCCAAATTAGCGGCTAAGAATGCAAGATTTGCCATTTTAGTGCGCAGAGCCTTATGTTTGAAATCTTGGTCTGCGGATGTGTCCTCGAAATCCAAGCTTTTGGCTATTCCTTTCAAGGGTAAGACCCTATTCGGGCCTGACTTGAAAGAGATCATTTCTGACATTACGGGGGGTAAGGGTCATCTCCTACCTCAGGATAAAACATCTAAGCAGAGGGGCAGACAGAGTAATTTTCGTTCCTTTTGAAATTTCAAGCGAATCCCCTCTTCTGTTAAACAGGAGGGGAATTTTGCACAAGCCAAGTCCGTCTGGAGACCCAACCAGTCTTGGAACAAGGGTAAACAACCCAAGAAGCCTGCTGCTGCTCCCAAGACAGCATGAAGGGGCGGCCCCCGATCCGGGACCGGATCTAGTAGGGGGCAGACTTTCTCCCTTTGTCCAGGCTTGGATAAGAGACGTTCAGGATCCCTGGACACTGGAAATCATGTCTCAAGGGTATCAGCTAGAGTTCAAAAATTCCTTCCCAATAGGGAAGGTTCCTTCTTTCACGGTTGTCTGTAGACCAGACAAAAAGAGAGGTGTTCTTACGTTGTGTAAAAGACCTCTCCACTATGGGGGTAATTTACCCCGTTCCAAAACAGGGGCAGCGGTTTTACTCAAACCTTTTCGTGGTTCCCAAAAAAGAGGGAACATTCCGACCTATTTTTTATCTCAAGAGTCTAAACAAGTTTCTCAGAGTTCCATCCTTCAAGATGGAGACTATTCAGACAATTCTTCCTTTGATCCAGGAGGGTCAATATATGACTACCATGGATTTAAAGGATGCATATCTTCTTATCCCTATCCACAAAGATCATCATCAGTTCCTAAGGTTTGCCTTCCGGGACAAACATTTTCAGTTCGTGGCTCTACCCTTCGGTCTGGCCACGGCACCCAGGATCTTCACGAAGGTTCTAGGGTCTCTGCTGGCGGTTCTCAGACCACGGGGCATTGCAGTGGCGCCTTATCTGGACGATATTCTGATCCAGGCATCGTCTTATCAACTGACATTCTCATACCGACATAGTTCTGTCCTTTCTAAGGACTCACGGGTGGAAGGTGAATCTGGAAAAGAGTTCACTAATTCCACTGACAATGGTTCCTTTTCTGGGAACTCTAATAGATTCTATATCCATGAAAATCTTCTTGACGGAAGTCAGAAAGTTAAAGATTCTGAATACATGCCGAGCCCTTCAGTCCAATCCTCGGCCATCAGTGGCTCAGTGCATGGAGGTAATTGGATTGATGGTGGCGGCAATGGACATCATTCCGTTTGCTCGTTTTCAGACCTCTACAACTGAGCATGCTCAGACAGTGGAATGGAGATTATGCAAATTTATCTCCTCAGATAGATCTGGATCAAGAGACAAGAGACTCTCTTCTTTGGCGGTTGTCGCAGGATCATTTGTCCCAGGGGACGTGCTTCCGCAGACCCTCATCGGTGATTGTGACAACAGATGCCAGTCTACTAGGATGTGGTGCAGTCTGGAATTCCCTGAAGGCTCAGGGTGTGTGGACTCGGTCGGAGTCTCTACTTCCAATCAATATTCTGGAGTTGAGGGCAATATTCAATGCTCTTCATCCGATTTCAGTCGAACAACATCACGACTGTGGCTTACATCAATCATCAGGGAGGAGCAAGGAGTTTCTTAGCGATGACAGAAGTATCCAAGATAATTCAGTGGGCGGAGGCTCACTCTTGTTATCTGTCAGCAATCTACATCCCAGGAGTGGACAACTGGGAAGCGGATTTTTTGAGCAGACAGACGTTTCATCCGGGGGAATGGGAACTCCATCCGGAGGTCTTTGCCACCCTGATTCTCAGATGGGGCAGGCCGGAGCTGGATCTCATGGCATTTCATCAGAATGCCAAGCTCCAGAGATACGGTCCAGGTCAAGGGATCCTCAGGCCGAACTGATAGATGCCTTGGTCGTTCAACCTAGCTTATGTGTTTCCACCGTTTGCTCTCCTTCCCCGGATGATTGTTCGGATCAAACAGGAGAGGGCTTCAGTGATTCTCATCGCTCCTGCGTGGCCTCGCAGGACTTAGTATGCCGATCTGGTGGACATGTCCTCTCTGCCACCGTGGAAGCTTCCATTGAGGCAGGACCTTCTCATTCAGGGACCCTTCCATCATCCGAATCTAATTTCTCTACAGCTGACTGCTTGGAGATTGAACGCTTGATTTTATCTAAGCGAGGGTTCTCTGATTCGGTCATTGATACCTTGATTCAGGCACGTAAGCCTGTTACTAGAAAAATTTACCATAAGATATGGCGAAAATATCTTTATTGGTGCGAATCCAGGGGCTACTCATGGAGTATGATTAGGATTCCTAGGATTTTATCCTTTCTCCAAGAAGGATTGGAGAAAGGGTTGTCAGCAAGTTCCTTAAAGGGGCAGATTTCTACTCTATCTATTTTGCTACACAAACGTCTGGCAGATGTTCCAGATGTTCAATCTTTTTGTCAGGTTCTGACTAGAATCAGGCCTGTGTTTAGACCAATTGCTCCTCCTTGGAGTTTGAATTTAGTTCTTAATGTTCTCCAAGGGGTTCCGTTTGAACCTATGCATTCCATAGATATTAAGTTGTTATCTTGGAAAGTTTTATTTTTGGTTGCTATTTCTTCTGCTCTCAGAGTTTCTGAGCTTTCAGCATTACAATGTGATTCTCCTTATCTTATTTTTCATTCCGATAAGGTAGTGTTGCGTACCAAGCCTGGTTTTCTTCCTAAGGTATTTTCTATGAAGAATCTTAAACAGGAAATTGTTGTCCCTTCGTTGTGTCCTAATCCTTCTTCTAAGTCCGTGCCCTGAAGTTCTACTTGCAGGCGACTAAGGAATTTCGTCAATTCTCTTCATTGTTTGTTGTCTTTTCTGGGAAACGTAGGCGTCAGAAAGCTACGGCTATCTTTATTTTTGGCTGAAGAGTATCATCTGTTTTGCATATGAGACTGTTGGACAGCAGCCTCCTGAACGATTTACAGCTCATTCCACTAGGGCTGTGGCTTCCTCATAGGCATTTAAAAATGATGCTTCTGTTGAACAGATTTGCAAAGCTGCTACTTGGTCGTCTCTTCATACTTTTTCCAAATTTTCCAAATTTGATACTTTTGCCTTGTCCGAGGCTGTTTTTGGGAGAAAGGTTCTTCAAGCAGTGGTGCCTTCCGTTTATGTTCCTGTCTTGTCCCTCCCTTTCATCCGTGTCCTATTGCTTTGGTATTGTATCCCATAAGTAAGGATGAAATCCGTGGACTCGTCATATCTTGTAAAAGAAAAGGAAATTTATGCTTACCTGATAAATTTATTTCTTTTACGATATGACAAGTCCACGGCCCACCCTGTCATTTTCTAAGACAGGTTTTGTTTTTGTTAAACTTCAGTCACCTCTGCACCTTGGCTTTTCCTTTCTCTTCCTAACTTCGGTCAAATGCACGTGTCTTCAGCTTTATCTGGCAGTAGTGTTTGCAACAATATTTATAACAATGTTTTACATTGTTGCAAACACTGCTGTCATATTGTATCAAGTTTACTTAGTGATCCTGAGCCTGCCTAGTTTTGATCCTTATCAAAGGATACCAAGAAAACAAAGTAAGTCATAATAGGACATTTTTAAATAATTTTAAATTGTATGCTCATGGATGTTTCATTTTTATTCTCATATTCCCAATAAGCTCTTTTATATCAACTAGGCATGGGCATTTGTTAGTTTTGTTAGCTGCTGAACGCGGAAGTAATCGGCTGCCCGTGGACTATTTTCGGTGCCGAATAACATTAGATGTCAGTCCTGTTTGTCAGAGTATATAGTATTGTAAACCCTGCTGTTATACAGCAGTCAATACACATGTACACTCTTAGACCTATCTAGATATGCTTTTCAACAAAGTATCCAAGAGAATGAAATATATTTGATAATGAAAGTAAACTAGAATGTCTCCTACAATTGCTCTGTCTAAACCATAACAGTTTAATATTTGACTTTCGTGTCGCTTTGTCAGTCTCTGTAATGCTTTTTGGTTTTTGCTTATTCTTTTTTGTTACTTGAGTAGCCTCGTGTACAGTAGACATTTAGTTTTGTGATTAAATGCAACCCTTCATCTTCTAAGCAAAATCCTGTATTCAACAATGATAATTATTTACAAAACAAAAATATAAATGATAAACGTGATGTGTAAATAGATCATTTTATCCTTATTAATTACAAGAATATTTCTATACCCTTCTGTCTCCAGCTCTGATTAAAAGGGCTTCTTCACAAAGGAATAAGCAAAGCATAATCCGTGTGTAGTTTGTAAATTTTGAATAACTAATATATTTACATTACACATCACATGAACAAAACGGTAGAGAATGTCTAAGTATCTGCTACGTGATCTAAATTACTTTATATTTGTGCAGTTTCTTTTTTCTTTTCTTTATTCAAATCCAATTTTTATTAACATTTTTGTCACAGATTGTGGGTCAGACATTCAAAACTTTCATGGGGAATTCTGTAGGCAAATAATTATCCTTTTTTATGCATGCAAAAGGGGGAAAAATAGCAAACTGGGGTTGATCTGTGACGTTCACTCCTAGGTGCAGCATTTAATAATAAACATTGTACAAACATTATGTATTGATAGTGCAAATTGTAAATCTAATTGGAATAAATGCAAAATAATAATTTCTTTATATAAACATATAAAAAAAAATTCAGTCTTCGTTAAAGGGACATTAAAGTCGCTTTCAGATTGTTCAGATAGAGCATACAATTTTGAGAAACTTTTTAATTTACTTCTGTTATCAAAGTTTTTGTTCTTTCAGTATCCTTTGTTGAAAAAATGCATACCTAGGTAAGCTCAGGAGCAGCAGTGCACTACTGGGAGGTAGCTGGGGATTGAGAGCGTCGCACATACACCTCTTGTCAGTTTCTCACAACGTGTTTAGCTAACTCCACGTAGTGCATTCCTACTCTGGACCTGACTTACCGTTTTGCAGGGTTAAACACAGTTATGTACAAGCAACAGTGCAATAATACAATGCTCTAACACAGGGCTCGACAAACCCAGGAGCCAGGGAGCTCCTAGAATTTTACCTCTGGCTTCTTTTTTTGGTTATTCTACATATATCTATGTACAAATCCAACTGTCTGGCTCCTAAATATTCTTACTAGCTCTTACATTTTAAACAGATTTGTTGACCCCTGCACGTTAGAGCATTTTTATTTGCAAAAGACTATCTGTTTTCTAAACAAATCTGTAATACAATTTTTGATGGAACTAAACTTGTTTCTTAATCATTCTAAACCCTGTTATCATGCGGATGCTGTAAAAAAAAATTTTTTTTTGTAAATCTAAAATCTTTTAATTACGGTCAATTTACACAACACTTCCCCTCTCATATAGGTACGTCCCGTCCTTGCGGCAGCTCAGACAACAAGCCTTTATGTTGAATTTCCCGCAGACGTTGCCCTCCCGATTGGTTCAAAGGTTATATGAGGTCAGCTGAGATAATTTACACATTCATTATACTCATTTCTTTCTTTACTGAACTACGTACATAATAAAAGCACCAACTTTTGATACGTTTCTTTTTCTGGAAGTAATTTGTTGCTGACACAAAGATCTAAGTAAAAAAAAAAAAACTTATCTGCAAAGCACTGTGGCCAGCGTCTAAAGCTGCACCTCCTGATTATTCTTATAGCTGTTTTATTAGAGGATTATATTTTAGCTGATCTCCTTTGGTCTATCTCATTGTTTTCTTTTGTACAGATCATGCCTTACATGGTCTTTGGCCCTTTCTTAATGATCAGATTGTTGTGGTTTTGTGTTTCCTCCCACCCCGAAGAATTTTTAATTATCTCTCTCGTGCTCTGGTTCCATTTTTGGAGGTCTGTGCAATGACTTAATATTAATCCTGTAATCATGAGCATTTGAGATCTTTGCTTCAGATTTGAAGTAACACATTTTGTACAATAAAATACTTAGAGACATTCTAGTGGGAAAAAAATTATCTTATTTGTTAGCGCATGTAATTTTCCCACTACTTACCTTTAAAGGGATATTAAACCCATTTATTTTTCATGATTCGGATAGAGCATGCAATTTTAAGCAACTTTCTAATTTACTCAAATTATCAAATTTTCTTTCTCTTGGTATCTTTATTTGAAAAAGCAGAAATGAAAGGACCCGGCCCATTTTAGGTTCAGCACCTGGGTAGCGCTTGCTGATTGGTGGCTTAATGTAGCAAGAGCTATCCAGGTACTGAACCAAAATTGGGCCGGCTCCTAATCTTTCATTCCTGCTTTATCAAATAAAGATATCAAGAGAACAAAGAAAAATTGATAATAGGAGTCAAATAGAAAGTTGCTTAAAATTGCATGCTCTATCCGAATCATGAAAGAATGTATTTAGTATCCCTTTAACTAGCCATGTGTTTAACTTCACAATGAGACTACACACATGGTTAAAAGGCTGATGATTTGTTGGTCATACAACTGCTGCTGCTGCTTATTGGTTTACAGAATTATGTATTTAAAGGGGCATTAACCATCCCCTGCTGTTGTGCTTGTTCCACACTCCTAAGAGAGGCCAAAAAGCAAATTCCTCTAAAAAATGCTGCAAATTATCTATGCCAGTTGATGAATTTGCAGCTATTGGATTTGCAGCGTAACCTATGCCAGCTATTGGATTTGCAGCAGTAACCTATGCCAGCTATTGGATTTGCAGCGTAACCTATGCCAGCTATTGGATTTGCAGCAGTAACCTATGTCAGCTATTGGATTTGCAGTGTAACCTATGCCAGCTATTGGATTTGCAGCGTAACCTATGGCAGCTATTGGATTTGCAGCATAACCTATGCCAGCTTTCGGATTTGCAGCATAACCTATGCCAGCTTTCGGATTTGCAGCATAACCTATGCCAGCTTTCGGATTTGCAGCATAACCTATGCCAGCTATTGGATTTGCATCAGTAACCTATGCCAGCTATTGGATTTGCATCAGTAACCTATGCCAGTATTTGGATTTGCAGCATAACCTATGCCTGCTATTGGATTTGCAGCAGTAACCTATGCCAGCTATTGGATTTGCAGCATAACCTATGTTAGCTATTGGATTTGCAGCAGTAACCTATGCTAGCTATTGGATTTGCAGCATAACCTATGCTAGCTATTGGATTTGCAGCAGTAACCTATGCCAGTATTTGGATTTGCAGCATAATGTATGCCATAATTAAATTTTTGGCTTTTCTGGCGAGCTGCAGTTTTTACACAAAAGCCACACGTGTATACATACTAGCTCTATTTACTGTTGCACCAGTGTTTTTACACCTGCCTGTCAATTTTCTGTTTCCCTAACAAAATTAATTTAGCACAAATGGTTAAGTGAACATCTGTCCTCTGTGAATTAGTGACATTGACACCGATACGGCTGGCTGAACTGTTAATGTATCTAGGTTACCCTGTACCGCTCACAACGTTCTTGCTAATCAGTTTACATTCATTTGCTGATCCTGACTGCAATTTTAAACTAATTTTTCCAGGTCTCAAGTAAAGCGGTTATTTCTTTTTTGTTTGGATTAGAATTTTCATATTTCTTCTATTAATGTGCATAGAGTACCCTACTTTTTAGATAGGCTGCTATACTTTACATTTTATTGTGTGTTTTGTTTAAAACTGCTTCATAAACTTGCTTAATACCTAGGATGGCAATAGCATGAACAAAGTAGATTTAATCCCTTTGTTAATAATATGTACCCGGTTATTTAATCCACAGGCAATTTTTTACATTCACCACTTTTTGTCGATTCCTGCTTTATATTGTCAATGTGTATGTGTGTGTGTGTGTATGTGTATATATATATATATATATATATATATATATATATATAGAGCGTAGTGGAAACGGCACTCCTCAGAACAGCAACAACCTGGTGCTCTGCTAAATAAACAAACAATAGCAAGTGGTGAAGGATCCAAACGGATGGGTTCCGTATCCAGCAAAAACTTGGCACAGCAGGAATATATAATCTGTTTAAATAACCAAACGTTTCAGGCCTCACATGGGCTTTTGTCAATGGTAAACATAAGCCAGGACAGACACAACACATACTGCTACCCTCCACCTTTAAATACCAACCTCCCTTAAGTCATAGCCAATCAGGACGCCCGAGCGGTACACACCCACAAGTAACGAGCAACTGCAAACAGCTGTAGAGACAAGACACCTGGGAACGGATCAGCCTGCTCAACCCCTAGCTTGTCATGTTTACCATTGACAAAAGCCCATGCGAGGGCTGAAACGTTTGGTTATTTACACATTAAACGGATTATATATTCCTGCTGTGTGAAGTTTTTGCTGGATACGGAACCCATCCATTTGGATCCTTCACCACTTGCTAATATATATATATATATATATATATATATATAATTTCCTTAATACAAGGAGAGTCCACGGCTTCATTCCTTACTGTTGGGAAATACTGAACCTGGCCACCAGGCGGAGGCAAAGACACCCCAGCCAAAGGCTTAAATATCTCCCCCACTGCCCCCTATCCCCCCCGTCATTCTTTGCCTTTTGTCACAGGAGGATGGCAGAGAAGTGTCAGAAGATTTCGGCGTTGATCCTCAGGAGGGATATATGCCTTTCGTTATGAAACTGGAGTTTTAAGTAGTCTTGTCAGCCTCTCAGTGAGAGCATTGACGAAAGTTAGAGTCTGGAGATGCAGGGAGAGTCTTTCTGCGAACCCATCCAGACTGCCTGCTAACAGCTCCCTAAGCAACCAGTGTTGACAAGTTGCACTGTTTGTTTTTTTCACTCAAGTCCATGTCAGGAGTGATGCTACAAGACTGTCACACTTAAGAGACTGTGTTTCTGTTCTACAGCATGGATTCTGGTAAGATTGTTTCAATTTTTACTTATGTTGAAATTACTGAAGACAGGGTCACAGTGTGACTCCTTTTATCTTTATAGAATCATGGGTTTTTATCTCCGGAGGGAGGTTATTGAACAGTGGGGATTATTCAAATATGTTTCTTTGATTTATGCTGCTTATGTGAGATTTATTATTGGGCTCATAGACTGTTGTAATGCAGTAACGGAATCGACAGTTGTTTTACTTTCATTTTGAACGCTGCGTAGCTTGATAGCATTGGCACACTTTTTCCTTCTGCACTGCGCACCACGTGACCGTCGTTTTCTCTTTCCTGACCGAGCTAACTGTCGGAGAGGTCGCTTCTTATCTGGGTGCCTGGGTCTAGGAGGTGGTGCGTGCCCCAGTCATTGGGGGTATATAGGTGCTGTTTTTGCGAAAAATAGAAGTTCATTTATTTGTGTATTGTTAGCGCAAGCTGTGGAGGATCCTGGTATGCTTGAGGGTACTGCCTCTATTCCTAATAGTAATGCCTGTCTATATTGTGAGGAGGCCTTGGTGTGCCCTCCCTCTCAACTATGTTCCATATGCATCAACAAGGTTACTTTGTCTATGAAGGTTTACCACTTTAGTACAACTGAGCCGTCCACCTCTGAGGACTCGCCGTCCCACGAGGTGCATACCCATCAATCATCTCCATTGTCTCGTGCAGCTTCCCTTAGCATGCCTGATCCTCCGTCTGGAAGGAGCCTATTACTATCAGACTTTACCGCACAGTTAAATACGGCGGTGTCTGAGGCCCTTAGTGCTTTACCTCTCCGTGCTAAGCGCAAGAGAAAGGTTAAACATAGCTCTCCGGTCCATGGGAAATCTAGTGATTTACTTTATTTGTCTGCTTTTCAGGTATCCCAGGATGGCTCACACTCTGAGTCTTCAGAGGGTGAAATTTCTGGATCAGAGTCTGCTACCTCTAGGCCTCCGGCTGTGGAGGAGCCAGCCTTTAGATTTAAGATTGAACACTTACGTTTTCTTCTAAAGGAGGTTCTGTCTACATTAGAGGTTCCAGAGGCCAAGTTGCCTGATGAACCTTTGATCCCTAAATTAGGACAGGGTAGCGCCGCTAACTTTTCCTGTACCTGTAAAAATGGCGAATATTATTAAGAACGAATGGAATAGAATTGGATTTTCCTTTTCTCCTTCGTCTGCTTTTAAAAAATTGTTCCCGATCCCGGACTCTCAACTAGAATTGTGAGGTTTTGTCCCTAAGGTGGATGGTGCTATCTCCACGTTAACTAAGCGTACTACTATCCCTCTTGGGGATAGCTTGTCTTTCAGAGAGCCGATGGATAAGAAATTGGAAACTTTTCTCAGAAAAATGTTTCAGCATACGGGATATTTATTTTAATCAGGAGCGGCTGTTGCCTCGGTTGCTGGAGCTGCGGCCTACTGGTGCGACTCCTTAGCGGAATTGATTGAGATGGAGGGTCCCCTCAACGTTATCCAGGAAAAAATTAAGGCTTTAAGAATTGCTAATTCTTTTATATGTGATGCAAACATGCAGATTATTCGTCTGAATGCTAAAATCTCTGGTTTCGCGTTGGGCGCTCTGGCTGAAGTCCTGGTCTGCGGATATGACTTCTAAGTCTAGACTTCTTTCCTATCTCTTTAAGGGAAACATTTTATTTGGTCCAGGCCTGGACTCCATTATCTCCACGGTTACGGGGGGCAAGGGTGCCTTCCTACCGCAGGATAAAAAGAACAAAGCTAAAGGACAAGGATCTAATTTTCGTTCTGAGAAGTCCCTACGTCAGCAGTTCTCCTCTAAGCCTTAGCAAGCCAAGAGCATTTGTAAGCCAGCTCAATCCTGGAATAAATCCAAGCAGAACAAGAAGCCCGAGATAACAAGTCGGCATGAAGGGGCGGCCCCCGATCCAAAGCTGGATCATATAGGGGGCAGACTGTCGCTTGGTCCAGGGACCTGGAGGTCATAGCTCAGGGGGATACAAGATGGGTTTCAAATCTCATCCACCAAAGGGCAGATTTCTCCTCTCAAGCCTGTCTTTAAAGCCAGACAAGAGGGAAGCCTTTCTGGGGTGCGTTCAGGATCTGTCCTCCTTAGGGGTCATTGTCCCGGTTCCTATCGCAGAAAAAGGTTTGGGATACTATGCGGAAACACACCTTAGGAGTCACAGATTATAGGTATGTAGCCCAAAGTATGCAAAGTGCCAAAACCGTGACCACGACTCACTCGGAGTCCCACTATTAGCGGTTTGTCCGGAGTTGGTAAATAATGATTATAGTCCCACAGTCAGTAAGTGTAGTAAACAAGGCTTACAGTTAGTAGCTAGGACCTGCCTCAGAGAGTTCTGTGTCCCAGGTGTCATCCCGCTCTCTTTTTGCAGCGACTTTGTCCTGTATGTCTGCTTGCTGTGCCCTTTGAAATCTTTTAATAGATATTGAAATAAAGTGGATATTTTAAATTGTATCATTCTCTCCTAATTCATTTGAATCTGGAACTGCAATCCTGTTGCTAGGTTTGGGATACTACTCAAACCTGTTTGTGGTCCCAAAGAAGGAGGGAACTTTCCGCCCAATTCTGGACCTAAAATGCGTAAACAAGTTTCTAAATGTCCCTACTTAAAAGATGGAGACAATTAGGTCCATTCTTCCTCTAGTTCAGGAAGGACAGTTCATGACCACTATAGATCTGAAGGTTGCCTACCTTCACGTTCCAATCCACAGGGACCACTTCCAGTTCCTAAGGTTTACGTTCCTGGATTAACACTTCCAGTTCATTGCACTTTCGTTTAGTCTAGCTACGTCCCCAAGAATCTTCACAAAGGTTCTGGGAGCTTTCTTGGCTGTTGCCAGAACCCAAAGTATAGCAGTAGCTCCCTAATTGGATGACATTCTTGTTCAAGGGCCATCCTTTCATCTAGCAGAGGACCATTCGGTTTCTCTTCTCTCTCTTCTTCGATCACATGGATGGAAGATAAACCTAGAGAAGAGTTCTCTCATCCCAAGCACCAGGGTAGAATTCCTGGTTACTATAATAGATTCAGTATCCATGAGGATATTTCTAATCGACCATAGAAGGTGCATGCTAGCTTTGGCATGTCTTGCCCTCCGGACTTCCTTAAGGCCATCTGTGGCTCAGTGTATTGAGGTAATTGGTCTCATGGTGTCTAGCATGGACATCATTCCCTTTGCCAGGTTCCGTCTCAGACCTCTACAGCTGTGCATGCTAAGGCAGTGGAACGGCGATCATTCGAATCTGTCTCAACAGATTTCCTTGGACAACCAGTCGAGAGAATTGCTCTCTTGGTTGCTCTGTCCAGATCCTTTCTCAGACCATCCTGGGAGATTGTGATTACTAACGCGAGCCTCTCAGGATGGGGAGCTGTTTGGGGTGCCAAGAAGGCACAGGGCCTGTGGTCGCAGGAGGAATGCTCCTTCCCGATCAACATTTTGGAACTTCAAGCAATCTACAATGCTCTGAAGGCTTTGTATCTTCTGGGTTTGACCCTGTTTATCAGATTTCAATCAGACAATATAAACTTAGTGGCTTACATCAACCATCAGGGGGGAACGAGAAGCTCCCTAGCAATGAGAGAAGTATTTCGGATTCTGTAGTGGGCGGAGGCCCACAGCTGTTCGCTGTTGGCGATCCACATTCCAGGTGTGGACAACTAGGAAGCGGATTTTCTCAGCATAGTCTCTCCATCCGAAAGTGTTTGCGGAGATATGCTTCAGGTGGGGGACGCCAGAGATAGATCTCATGGTGTCTCGTCTCAATACCAAACTACCCAGATATGGGTCGAGGTCCAGGGATCCTCAGGCGGAGCTAATAGATGCATTAGCGGTGCCTTGGAGGTTCAATCTAATCTACCTTTTTCCGCCTTTACCACTCCTTCCTCGAGTAGTGGCCCGCATCAAGCTGGAGCAGGAGTGGTGATACTGATTGCTCCATCATGGCCGCGAAGGAAGTGGTTCGTGGACCTAGTGAGGATGTCCTCTTTTCCTCCATGGAGCTTGCCTTGTCACAGGAATATGCTGGAACAAGGTCCTTTTGTTCATCAAAATCTAGATTTTCTGAGGTTTACTGCATGGAGATTGAACGCTTAGTCCTAACCAGGAGAGGGTTTTTTGAGAGAGTGATTGATACTCTCATTCAAACTCGTAAGCCGGTTACTCGTCGCATCTATCATAAGGTGTGGAGAACCTACTTATTCTGGTGTGAAGAGCATGGATTTCCTTGGCATAAAGTTAAAGTTGCCAGGATTCTGATGTTTCTCCAGGATGGGCTGGAGAAGGGTCTTTCGGCCAGTTCCCTGAGGGGACAGATATCAGTCTTGTCTGTTTTACTGCACAAGAGGCTCTCCGAGCTTCCAGATGTTCAGTCCTTTGTTAAGGCTCTGATTAGGATCAGACCTGTTTTCAGATCTTCGCCTCCCCCTTGGAGTCTGAATCTGGTTCTTAAAGTGATGGTAAACTAAGACCCAGTCAAACATGCGATTGTATAGAAAATAAAAAAATAAAGTGACTTTCATTCATCAAATCGCCGCAATCTGTTGGGTATTTGAAAATATTTCATAGAACAGTGGCTTCCTCTTGGGCCTTTAGGAACGAGACTTCTATGGATCAGCTTTGTAAGGCAGCCACTTGGTCTTCCTTACACACTTTTTCTAAATTTTACAAGTTTGATGTTTTTGCTTCAGCTGAAGCAGCCTTCGAGAGAGAGGTTTTGCAGGGTGTGGTGCCCTCAGATTAGGGTCCGCCTCTTTTTTTTGTCCCTCCTGTTTTCATTCAGTGTCCTCTAGCTTGGGTATAAGTTTCCCAACAGTAAGGAATGAAGCCGTGGACTTTCCTTGTATTAAGAAGGAAAACATACATTATGCTTACCAGATAATTTAATTTCCTTCTGTACAAGGAAAGTCCACGCCCCCGTGTTTTCCTACGATGGGCGGTCCCCTAAATTGTAATTTTCTTCTGGCATCTTATATACCCTGATATTTCTTCTACTGTTCCTTGTTCCCTCGGCAGAATGACTGGGGGATAGGGGAAGTGTGAGAGGTATTTAAGCCTTTGGCTGGGGTGTCTTTGCCTCCTCCTGGTGGCCAGGTTCAGTATTTCCCAGTAAGTAACAGTAAGGAATGAAGCCGTGGACTCTCCTTGTACAGAAGGAAATTAAATTATCTGGTAAGAATAATTTATAATCCACATGTTAGCAAGTGACACATTTTGCGTTTGCAGGTCGCAATTAAACAAGGTATGAAGGCTGATACTGGCGCTCTCATGGCATTGTGTGAGAAGACAGAGAATGACATAAGATCGTGTATCAACACCTTACAGGTATTTCCTGACTGCTGACATTTCATCACCACTATCCCAGATAAGTTTTGATATTACTATGTATTATTTTGCCATGCCACTGTTGATACCCTGTATATCATGATGTGAAGCATGTGTCTGTTATGCCCTTAAAGGGACATGTTAACCATATACTAAATCACTTGAAAGTGATGCAGGATATTCATAAAAAGCTGGCTAGAAAATCACATGAACATCTCTATGTAAAAAAGGAAGATATATTTTTTTTAATCTCAATATTTCTTCGGTAAGTATTCTGTGAGCAGTTATTCTTCCGCTACTGTCATTTGCATACTGGGAAAAAAATGGCCAATCAGCATAATCCGTGCTGAGTTCACACTTTGCTTTATTGTGATCTCTTGGGATTTCACCATAGTAATATTTTCTATTCGGCTTTCTACAGATATGTTTCATTACTTTTAAAGTGATTAATGTACCTTTTAATAAGAGACTTATAGTGTTATATTTATTATTATTTTTTTAATTTTGGGAGGATAACCTTTTTTTATTTTTTTATTATTTTATATATATATCTTGTAATTACTAGAAAAAAATGCTGCTGGAATAAAAGATCCCTCTTATCTAGTATCATTGTGTTGTGTCCAAAATAAATGTTGATTTAGCTAAACTTCAGCTAAATGAATGGAATTATCTTTTAATTATCTGTTCATGATCTTTTATTTGTATCTGCTCAGTTCCTGCACGGTAAAGGAAAGAAAGATCTAAGTCTGCGCACTGTGCAGACCATGAAAATCGGGCTCAAGGATCAGAACAAAGGCCTGTTTTTTGTGTGGCAGGAAATATTTCAGCTGCCCAAAATGCAAAGGTGAGAATGCTTTAACATTTTTTTAACATAATATAAAAGACCTATCTGGTGTATTTTAACCCTTACATTTCGGGGTCCAGTGTTACAGTGAACATTGGAACAAAAAAGGAAATTGCACGATTGTCGATGTGATCACATGATTTTAATGCCGGGATCTGATCATGGGGGACTGCCTATGATGCTAAGCACCCCCCCCTCCCATTCTGATTTTCCTTTGATTAAAACCAGGAACGGAGCAGTTTGTCAATAAAGGTATAACATTCCATGTCGTCCTAAAGGCGTTTAAGCTCAGCACTTTTAGGATGGCATGGAACGTCCTAACGGCATCTAGGGGTTGGGCAGAACAAGAGATGTGAATAGCAACATTTTCTTTCATGATTCAGATAAAATTTTAATCAACTTTCCAATTTACTTCTACTATCATTATTTGCTTTATTCTCTTGGTATCTAAGCGGCAAAGAGCAACTGGGAGCTAGCTGAACACATTGGTAAGCCAATGACAAAAGGCATATATGTGCAGCCACCAATCAGCAGCTAGCTCCCAGCTTGTGAGCCTACCTGGGTATGCTTTTCAACAAATGATACCAAGAGAACAAAGCAAATTAGATAATAGAAGTAAATAGGAAAGTTGTTTAAAATTGTATGTTCTATCTGAATTCTTAAAACAACATTTTTTGAGTTTTGTGTCCCTTAAACATTTGCATTCTCCCTATTCTAATAGACCTAGCTTCCCTGGATTTATATAATATTATTAATGCATTTTTGTTGTACTGCACTACTAATCTATGCCTACTTCTTTCTTATGGCAAGGAGAGTCCACAAAACATTCTAATTACTAGTGGAATATTCACTCCTGCCAGCGGGAGGAGGCAAAGAGCAACCCAGCAGAGCTGTTAAGTGTCACTTCCCTTACCCATAACCCCCAGTCATTCTCTTTGCCTTGATCACAGGAGGATGGCGAAGATGGTGTCTGAAGATTTTAATCCTTTTAATGGGTACTTTAACCTGCAAGCAAGGATTGGGGCTATGCTGTGTCCATGTCAATCTCTTTAGTAAGAGTAATGGTGGCTATTAGCAGTTAGAAGGTGGCAAGGTGGTCTTTGCTTAAACCTCTAACATTATTTCTACCCCTATTATAGAAAGCCAGAGTTGGTTACTCTGTTCTTTCTTTTTTATAGGTCCCTGGTAGATATGGTGAAGCTGCCACACCTCAGAAAACAGCTCGTGCCTGACAGAGCAGAATCCACAGGTAAGTATTCCCCCACTTCCCTCATCCCCAAGTCATTCTTTGCCTTTCGTCACAGGAGGATGACAGAGAAGTGCTGAAGATCACTTATGAAGGGTAGTACTCTTCGCATTGGGACTGGAGTTTTAAGTAGTCCTGTCAGCCTCTCAGTGAGAGCCTGGGCGAAAGTTAGAGTCCGGAGATGCAGGGAGAGTCTTTCTGTGAAACCATCCCGACTCATGTTAACAGCTACACAAGCAATCGGCGTTGACGAGTTTCGCTGCCTGCTTTTTACACTCAAGTCCATGTCAGGATCAAGGCTACTAACCTGTCACACTTGAAGGGCCGTGTTCCTGTTCCACGGCGTAGATTATTAAGAATGAATAGTAGTGTTTAGGTTCTTCCTTTTCTTTTTAAAGACACAATGAGTCCACGGATCATCATCCTTACTTGTGGGATTACACCTCCTGGTCAGCAGGAGGAGGCAAAGAGCACCACAGCAGAGCTGTTAAATAGCTCCTCCCTTCCCTCCCACCCCAGTCATTCTCTTAGCCTATGTTAGTGATAGGAAGAGGTAAAGTGAGGTGTTAGTATAGATTCTTCAATCAAGAGTTTATTATTTTTAAAGTAGTGCAAGATTGTGCTGCTTTGTTCTAGGGTGTAACCATAGTCCATATCAGTCTCTTAAAAAGAACTTTTGGTGGCTTTAGAGCAATGGGAATTGGTGGGACATAATTCTCACTGCGCCTCCCATACCTTTCTGCTGCCCTTATCCTTATGGCCTAAGCAAGTACTAACTTAGGCCTTATCATTTTCCACAGGGCTATAGGAGGGAGAGGGCCTCTTAAACCTGTTGGGCTGTCCTGCTGTCGGACAGCATTGAGGCAAGTGCAGACTTTTTATTCTGGGGAATAGTTAGACTCAGAGGAAAGTGGGCACTTCAATTATACCTTTTATTTATATAAGGCAATTGGAGCCTTTGACTGGGACTTCTGGCTCTCTATGTGTGGAGGGTAATCTTTATGGCAGCTTATGTACAGGCACTGGGGCTGGGAGTAAAGCTTGTCACTATCGTTTACGTCTGCTGCGCAGTTTCATCTGGTCTAACATCCGGTGACGTTCCGGTTTAACTGTGGGGCTAATCGGCGCTCAGTCTAGCAGGACAGTGACATCCTATCTTCGCTCTGGAACCGCATGTTTTTTTCTGACTGAATAAGCAAGTGGTTGTTAGCGCTCCAGAGTCTTCCTCTTCTGCACCGCTGGGACTTTGACAGTGAGACCGGTGGCAGGTAGGCGCCTCAGCAGAGCTGCTGAGGTGTAGAGGTGTCTGATTGGGGCTTAAAAAAAGTTATTTATCTAAAGTGATACGTTTTTGTTTTAGGCAGGAAAATAGTTTGCTTTTAAAAATTAAAGGCACAGTATCCTGTTTTTCATCCTAGTTTAATAAGTACTCTGTTTACAATTTGGCTTTATAATTACAACTCTATTTTTGTCACATGCAGTAAAAAAGTTGTGTTTTAAAATTTAAAGGGCCAGTAAAAAAAATTATTTCATTATTGTCTGTTTTCTAAAATGGATTTAGAAGCTGTGCAAAATGTTACTTGTGCCATGTGTTTGGATGCCAATGTGGAACCACCAGTTTTTTCCCTCATGTGTTGAGAGGGCTTTAAGCTATAGAGAGAACATTTTTCATGATCAAAATTTTTCTAAGGCGGATGCTTCTCAGAAGTTTGATGAGATTCAGAGTATGCTGCAGCTTTCTCCCCAAGCGTCCCAATCTTTTAACGCCCGCTCAAGCAGTGCCCTGTACTTCTACTCTAGCTCCTGCTGGAGTTACTTTAAAAGACATAGCTGCACTTATGTCTTCCACAATTTATGATGCGTTGTCTGCTTTTCCTATGCTACAAGGGAAACGTAAGAGGAAAGACAACCATGGAGTCAGTGAGGTTTCTGATGCTATGGTGGCAATCTCGGACGTACCCTCTCAGGGAACTGAGATGGAGGGTATAGAGGTTCTATCGGAAGGTGAAATTTCAGACTCAGGGAGTTCCTTACCTTTGACTGATTCAGAGGTTGTCTCAGGTTTAAACTAGAACCCCTTCGCCTGTTACTTAGGGAGGTTTTGGTTACTTTAGACGACTGTGATTCCACGGTAGTGGTCACTCCAGAGAAATCGAGTAAATTGGACAGATATTTTGAGGTTCCTTCTTACTCAGATGTTTTTCCAGTTCCTAAGCGTGCTTCGGAGATTGTTTCTAAGGAATGGGAGAGACCAGGTATTCCCTTCTCTCCTCCTATTTTCAAGAAGATGTTCCCTATAGCGGACGCTGTCAGGGAAGCTTGGCAAACGGTTCCTAAGGTGGAAGGGGCTATTTCCACTTTGGCCAAATGAACTACTATTCCTATTGAGGATAGTTGTGCTTTTTAAGACCCCATGGACAAGAAGTTGGAGGGTCTACTTAAAAAGATTTATGTTCACCAAGGTCTGCTATTGCAGCTGGCTGCGTGCATTGCTACTGTCACCAGTGCGGCAGCTTATTGGTTTGATGCTCTGTCCGAGTCTCTTAAGACTGATACTTCTTTAGAGGAGATCCAGGATAGGATTAAAGCTCTGAAATTAGCCAATGCTTTTATTACGGATGCTTCTCTGCAAATTACTAAATTGGCAGCTAAGAGTTCAGGGTTCTCTATCCTAGCCCGCAGAGCTTTATGGTTAAAACCTTGGTCTGCGGACGTGTCATCCAAGTCTAAGCTTCTAGCTATTCCTTACAAAGGAAAGACCTTGTTTGGACCTGGCCCGAAGGAAATTATCTCTGATATCACTGGAGGTAAGGGTCATCTCCTTCCTCAGGATAAGAGAAATAAACAAAAAGGACAACAAATTTTCGTTCCTTTCGTAATTTCAAGGGAAATTCTTTCTCTTCCTCCTCTAAACAAGAAGAAAACTATTCGCAATCTAAGCCTTCTTGGAGACCCAACCAGACTTGGAACAAGGGTAAACAGTCCAAGAAGCCTGCTGCTGACTCCAAAACAGCATGAAGGGCATGCCCCTGATCAGGGACCGGATCTGGTAGGGGGCAGACTTTCTTTCTTCTTTCAGGCTTGGGTGCGAGACGTTCAGGATCCCTGGGCTATAGAAATAGTGTCCCAGAGATACAAACTGGAGTTCAAAAATTTTCCTCTCCGAGGAAGATTTCTTCTTTCAAGATTATCTGCAAACCAGATAAAAAGAGAGGCGTTCTTATATTGTGTAAAAGACCTCTCCTCCCTTGGAGTGATTGTTCCCATTCCTGTACAGGAACAAGGGCAGGGTTTTTATTCAAATCTGTTTGTAGTTCCCACGAAGGAGGGAACTTTGAGACCTATCTTAGACCTCAAGAGTCTGAACAAGTTTCTCAGAGTTCCATCTTCCATCTATTTGTACCATTCTTCCATTGATCCAGGTGGGTCAATTTAGACGACGGTGGACTTAAAGGATGCATATCTACATGTTCCTATACACAGAGATCATCACAAGTTCCTAAGGTTTGCCTTTCTGGACAAACACTTTCAGTTCGTGACTCTTCCTTTCGGACTGGCCACGACACCCAGAATTTTCACAAAGTTTCTGGGGTCTCTGCTGGCGGTTCTACGACCGCGGGGCATTGCGGTGGCGCCTTATCTGGACAATATTCTAATCCAGGCGCCATCTTCTCAACAAGCAAGGTCCCATACCGACATTGTGCTATCCTTCCTGAGAACTCACGGGTGGAAGGTAAATCTGGAAAAGAGTTCCTTAATCCCGAAGACAAGGGTGACTTTCTTGGGAACTCTAATCGATTCTATGTCTGAGGATTTTTCTGACAGAGGTCAGAAAATCGAAGATTCTAGCTACCTGTCGAGCCCTTCAGTCCGATTCTCGGCCGTCAGTGGCTCAGTGCATGGAAATAATTGGACTGATGGTGGCGGCAATGGACATCATACCATTTGCTCGGTTTCACCTCAGACCTCTGCAGTTAAACATGCTCAAGCAGTGGAATGGAGATTATGCAGATTTGTCTCCTCGAATAACCCTGGAACAGGAGACGAGGGACTCTCTTCAATGGTGGTTGTCTGTGGATCATCGATCCCAGGGGACCTGCTTTCGCAGACCTTCCTGGGTGATTGTGACAACAGACGCCAGCCTTTTTAGGATGGGGAGCTGTCTGTGGTTCCCTAAAGGCTCAGGGAGTCTGTTCTTCCTATAAACATCCCGGAACTAAGAGCGATCTTCAATGCTCTTCTGGCCTGGCCTCAGTTGGCTTCGGCCCGGTTCATCAGATTTCAGTCGGCCAACATAACGACAGTGGCTTACATCAATCATCAGGGAGGAACGAGGAGTTCCTTAGTGATGACCGAGGTAGCCAAGATAATCCAGTGGGCGGAGGCCCATTCTTGCCATCTGTCAGCGATCCAAATCCCAGGTGTGGACAACTGGGAGGTGGACTTTCTGAGCAGACAGACTTTTCATCCAGGAGAGTGGGAACTTCATCCGGAAGTTTTCTCCAATCTGATTCTCAAATGGGGTCGGCCGGAGTTGGATCTCATGGCATCTCGTCAGAATGCCAAGCTCCCGACATACGGGTCAAGGTCCAGGGATCCTCAGGCGGAGCTGATAGAAGCTCTGGCAGTTCCTTGGTCCTTCAGCCTAGCATATCTTTTTCCCCTGTTTGCTCTTCTTCCTCGGGTCATTGCTCGAATCAAACAGGAGAAGGCATCAGTAATCCTCATTGCTCCTGCGTGGCCTCGCAGGATTTGGTATGCCGATCTGGTGGACATGTCATCCCTGCCACCTTGGAGACTTCCATTGAGGAAGGATCCTCTCATTCAAGGACCCTTCCTTCACCCAAATCTAGTTTCTCTGAAGCTGACTGCTTGGAGATTGAACGCTTAATCCTTTCCAAGCGGTGATAGAGACCTTGATTCAGGCGCGTAAGCCTGTAAATAGAAAAATTTACCATAAGATATGGCGTAAATATCTTTATTGGTGTGAATCCAAGGGCTACTCATGGAGTAGAGTTAGGATTCCCAGAATTTTGTCTTTTCTTCAAGGTGGTTTGGAGAAGGGTTTATCAACATGTTCCCTAAAGGGTCAGATCTCTGCTTTATCTATTTTGTTGCACAAATGTCTGGCAGATGTCCTTGATGTTCAATCTTTTTGTCAGGCCTGATCCAAACTAGTTACTCCTCCATGGAGTCTGAAATTAGTTCTTAAAGTTCTTCAAGGGGCTCAGTTTGAGCCTATGCATTCCTTAGATATTAAGTTGTTATCTTGGAAAGTTTTATTTCTTGTTGCTATTTCTTCAGCTTGAAGAGTGTCTGAGCTTTTGGCGTTGCAATACAATTTGCCTTACCTTATTTTCCATTTGGATAAGGTAGTTTTACGTACTAAACTAGGGTTCCTTCCTAAGGTTTTTTTCAGACAGGAACATTAATCAGGAGATTGTGGTTCTTTCCTTGTGTCCTAATCCTTCTTCTCAGAAGGAACGTCTTCTGCACAATTTGGACGTAGTCCGTGCTTTAAAGTTTTACTTACAAGCAACTAAAGACTTTCGTCAGTCTTCTGCTCTGTTTGTAATTTTCTCTAGAAAACGTAAGGGTCAGAAAGCTACAGCTACCTCTTTCTTTTTGGTTGAAGAGTATCATCCGCTGTGCATATGAGATTGCTGGACAGCAGCCTCCTTAAAGAATTACGGCTCATTCCACTAGGACGGTCCTCATGTGCATTCAAAAATGAAGCTTCTGTAGAACAGATTTGCAAGGCTGCAACTTGATCTTCTCTTCACACTTTTTCTAAATTTTACAAATTTGATACTTGAGGCTGCTTTTGGGAGAAAGGTTCTTCAAGCAGTGGTGCCTTCCATTTAGGTTCCCTGTCTTGTCCCTCCCTTATCATCCATGTACTCTAGCTTTGGTATTGTATCCCACAAGTAAGGATGATGATCCGTGGACTCATCGTGTCTTTAAAAAGAAAAGAAAATTTATGCTTACCTGATAAATTTGTTTCTTTTTAGACACGATGAGTCCACGGCCCGCCCTGTTCTTTTAAGACAGGTTGTTATTTTTTGTAAACTTCAGACACCTCTGCACCTTGGCTTTTCCTTTCTCTTCCTAACTCGAGTGGGAGGGAAGGGAGGATCTATTTAACAGTTGTGCTCTTTGCCTCCTCCTGCTGACCAGGAGGTGTAATCCCACAAGTAAGGATGATGATTCGTGGACTCATTGTGTCTAAAAAGAAACAAATTTATCAGGTAAGCATACATTTTCTTTCCCC
The DNA here is from genome assembly GCF_027579735.1 of Bombina bombina. Taxonomy (NCBI): domain Eukaryota; kingdom Metazoa; phylum Chordata; class Amphibia; order Anura; family Bombinatoridae; genus Bombina; species Bombina bombina. Next base: position 64,084,308 of record NC_069509.1, read on the forward strand.
CTTATATTTTTAAGAAACTGTTCCCCGTTCCGGACTCTCAGATTGAGCTTTGGGGTACTGTCCCTAAGGTGGATGGTGCTATCTCCACGCTCGCGAAGCGGACAACTATTCCCCTCGAGGATAGTTTGTCGTTTAAAGAGCCCATGGATAAAAAGTTAGAAAACATGTTAAGGAAGATGTTTCAACACACAGGGTTTGTTTTTCAGCAGGGTTGCCGGAGCTGCGACATATTGGTGTGAATCCCTGTGTGAAATGGTCGTGGGGGAGACTTCCATCGACGAGATACAGGACAAGATTAAGACGCTGAAGGTCGCCAATTCTATTATCTGTGATGCCAATATGCAAATTATTTGCCTGAATGCTAAGGTGTCAGGTTTTTACGTTTTAGCTTGCAGGACTCTGTGACTAAAGTCTTGGTCTGCGGACATGACCTCTAAATCGAGGCTGTTGTCCCTGCCTTTTCAAGGAAAGATTCTGTTCGGTCCAGGATTGTATCATATCCACGGTTACGGGAGGCAAGGAAGCATTCCTACCGCAGGATAAGAAGGCTAAGCATAAAGGATCTACTCTTCGTCCCTTTCGTGCGGACAAGGCCTAGCGCCAGCAGCCCGCCGCGAAAGCGGACCAGTCCAAGGGAAGTTGGAAGCAGGCTCATTTTTGGAACAAGTCTAAGCAGAGCAAGCAGCCCACCAAGACAAAATCGGCATGAAGGGGCCGCCCCCGAAGGTCTCCGGACCAAGTAGGGGGAAGATTATCTCACTTTTCAGAAGCCTGGTTACAGGACGTTCAGGACCCTTTGGTTCTGGAGGTTGTCGCCATGGGTTACAGGATAGGGTTCAGATCCCATCCACCCAGGGGCAGATTCCTCATGTCAAACCTGTCTTCAAGACCAGAAAAGATAGAGGCCTTTCTAGAGTGTGTGAGGGATCTCTCCTCTCTCAGCGTTATCTTACCAGTACCCCAAGCAGAAAGGGGTCTAGGGTACTATTCAAATCTTTTTGTGGTTCCAAAGAAGGAGGGCACGTTCCGCCCGATTCTGGACCTAAAGTGTTTAAACAAGTTTCTGAGTGTTCCATCGTTCAAAATGGAAACGATCAGATCTATTCTGCCCCTAGTTCAAGAGGGACAGTTCATGACAACTATAGACTTGAAGGACGCTTACCTTCACGTGCCAATTTACAGGGACCACTTCAAGTTCCTAAGATTTGCGTTTCTGGACCAACACTTCCAGTTTGTGGCCCTCCCCTTTGGTCTGGCGACGGGCCAGAGAGTCTTCACAAAGGTTCTGGGGGCGCTACTTGCAGTGGCCAGAGGCATTGCTGTGGCGCCCTATCTGGACAACATCCTAGTCCAGGCGCCGTCGCTCAGTCTTGTAGAGGAGCATTCAAGGGCTCTTCTTCTTTTGCTCCAATCTCACGGTTGGAAGATCAACTCAGGACAGAGTTCCCTGGTTCCCAGCAACAGGGTGGAGTTCTTGGGCACAATAATAGACTATGTCCATGAAGATATTTCTCACAGACCATCAACGCAGCCCCTCGGTGGCTCAGTGTATGGAGATGATCGGACTCATGGTTTCCAGCATTGACGTCTTTCCATTCGCCAGGTTCCATATCAGACCTCTTCAATTGTGCATGTTGAGACAGTGGAATGGCAATCATTCAGATCTATCACAGCAGATATCCATGGATGCTCGGACTCGGATATGCCTCTCTTGGTGGATCCGTCCGGAGCAATTGTCCATGGGGACATCCTTCTTGAGACCGTCCTGGGAGAGTGACCACGGACGCGAGTCTGGTAGGATGGGGAGCTGTTTGGGATGCCACAAGGAAAATGGACCCGGGAGGAGTCTCTCCTTCCGATAAATATTCTGGAACTCCGAGCAATCTACAATGCTCTGAAGGCATGGCCGCCTCCTGGGGTCGTTCAGCTTCATCAGATTCCAGACCGACAACATTACCTCTGTGGCTTACATCAACCATCAGGGGAGTACGAGGAGCTCCCTAGCCATAAGGTGTCTCGGATCTTGGAGTGGGCGGAGTCCCCCAGCTGTTCGCTCTCAGCCATTCACATTCCATGTGTGGACAACTGGGAAGCAGATTTTCTCATCCGGGGGAATGGTCTCTCCACCCCAAAGTGTTTGCGGAGATTTGTCTCAGGTGGGGATTGCCGGAGATAGTTCTCATGGCGTCCAGACTCAATTGCAAGCTACCCCGATACATTTTTCCACCGTTACCACTTCTACCTCGTGTAGTGGCACACATCAAACAGGAGCGAGCTTCAGCCATTCTGATTGTGGTTTGCGGATCTGGTGGGGATGTCATCCTCTCCGCCATGGAGGTTACCCTGTCGCAGGGATCTGCTGGAACAGGGTCCTTTTCAACATCAAAATCTCTATTCTCTGAGGCTGACTGCATGGACATTGAACGCCTAGTCTTGGCCAAGAGAGGCTTTTCTCAGATGAAACCGAGCAAAAAGGATGATGTCCATGGAAGCAACCATCAGTCCAATCGGCTTCATGCATTGAGCCACAGATGGACGAATAGCAGACTGGAGAGACAGGCAAGAAACATGAAGCTTGGATTTTCAGCTATGCATGGCTCAGTCAGTGTAACAGGGACCACTCAGATCTTTCGCAGAAGATAAATTTGGATTCCCCAACAAGAGTCTCACTCTCATGGGGTGTTTCACAAGACCATTTGTCTCAGGGCACATGCTTCCTGAGGCTTGTGACCATGGACGCAAGCCTGTTCCTAAAGACACAGGGTCTGTGGACTCCAGAGGAATCATCTCTTCCAGTAAACATCTTGGAGTTGAGAGGCATTTTGTATGCTTTAATAGCTTGGCCTCAACTAGCTTTGGTCCGATTTATCAGATTTCAGTCGGACATCACCTCGGTGGCCTACATCAATCACCAGGGAGGAACTCTGAGTTCCTTGGCAATGAAGGAGGTGTCTCGCGATTGCCATCTCTCTGCCATCCACATACCAGGGGTGGACAACTGGGAGGCAAATTTTCTAAGCAGGCAGACTTTTCATCCCAGAGAGTGGGCTCTGCACCCAGAGGTTTTCGCAATGATAACTCTCAGATGGGGGGTACCGGATCTGATGGCATCTCGTCAAAACACCAAGCTTCCAAGGTACGGTTCAAGGTCAAGAGATCCTCAAGCCGTTCTGGTAGATGCTCTAGCGGTTCCTTAGAGCTTCAATCTAGCATACCTGTTTCCTCCGTTTGCGTTGCTTCCACGAGTAATTGCTCACATCAAACAGGAGAGAGCTTCTGTGATTCTAATAGCTCCTGCATGGCCTTGCAGGATCTGGTTCGCGGATCTGGTGACAATGTCATCTCTTCCGCCGTTGAGGTTACCTTTCAGGACGGACCTTCTACTTCAGGGTCCCTTTCTTCATCCAAATCTAGTTTCTGCTTGGAGATTGAACGTCTAAGTTTGGCTAGACATGGCTTCTCTGAGACATTCATAGACACTATGCGCGTAAACCGGTTACTCGCAGAATTTACCATAGGGTATGGTGTAAATACCTTTTATTGGTGTGATTCAAAAGGTTTTTCTTGGAACAAAGTAAGGGTTCCTCGAATTTTGGCTTTTCTTCAGGAGGGCTTGAAGATGGGTTTGTCAGTCAGTACTTTGAAGGATCACATTTCTGTTCTGTCTATTCTTCTGCATAAACATCTGGCAGTTCTGCCAGATGTTCAGTCTTTTGTTCAGGCTTGTGTTTAAATCTGTTGCTCCTCCTTGGATTCTTAACCTTGTTCTTAGAGTTTGTAGCTGGCTCAGTTTGAGCCGATGCATTCTCTTCTTGCTATTTCTTCTGCTCGCAGAGTTTCCGAACTTTCAGCTCTGGAGTGTGATTCCCCTTACCTTATTTTTCATGCTGATACGGCAGTCCTTCGTACTAAGCTGGGGTTTCTCCCAAAGGTAGTGTCGGATCTCAATATTAATCAGGAAATTGTGGTTCCTTCTTTTTGTCCTAACCCTACTTCCAAGAAGGAACGTGTTTTGCATAACTTGGATGTTGTGCGTGCTCTTAAATTTTACCTTCAAGCAACTAAAGATTTTCGGCAGACTTCTGCCCTGTTTGTTTTCTCTTGTAAGCGTAGGGGTCAGAAGGCCACTTCTTCCACTCTTTCTCTCTGGTTGAGAAGTGTTATCTGTTTAGCTTATGAGACAGCTGGACAGCAGCCTCCTAAGAGAATTACGGCTCATTCCACTAGAGCTGTTTCATCTTCATAGGCTTTCAAAAATGTAGCTTCTGAGGAGCAAAATCTGTAAGGCGGCCACTTGGTCCTCTATTCATACTTTTTCCAAATTCTACAAATTTGATACTTTTGCCTCAGTTGAGGCTTCTTTTGGGAGAAAGGTTCTTCAAGCGGTGGTGCCTTCAGTTTAGGTCCGTCTGTCTTGTTCTCCCTCCCTATTCATTCTGTGTCCTCTAGCTTGGGTATTGGTTCCTACTAGTAATTAGAATGTTTTGTGGACTCTCCATTCCATAGGAAAGAAAAAGAAAATGTATGCTTACCTGATACATTTATTTATTTCCGGGCATGGAGAGTCCACGACCCGCCCTTGTCTCTATTTCAAGACTGCTTATTGTTATTTTATTTTTACCCACCCTTATTCAAATTAAGACGGCAGTTTTTTTTTCTAGTCCTCAGGCACCTCTATACCCTTGTATTATCTTCTTTTTCCGTTTCCCTTTGGCTGAATGACTGGGAGTTATGGGTAAGGGAAGTGATACTCAAAGTGAAGGTAAAGTCAACCGAACTTGGTCACGTCATAGTATAGAGTATTTAAAATTAGGCATAGTTTAATTCATCTTTTTTTTTAATATTCTTATTTTGTGCAGTTTTTTACCTTTTAAACAGCCTATGATAGCCTCCATTCCTCTGCCCGACATTTTGTCAAAATGATTGACAGACAAGTCATCTTTAATCCTCCAATAGTCGTTTTCCCCCCTGGGTGTTCAGCACACTGTTTGAAACATCACGTGAGTATGCTCGTCTCATGAAAGAGCATGTACAATAAACACTGCTATTAAGGCTTAACGCATGCTTAATGCTCGTGTGACGTTTCAAACAGTGTGCTGAACACCCCAGGGGGATAATGACCATTGGAGGATTAAAGATGACTTGTCTGTCAATCATTTTGACAAAATTTCACATCGATCGCGGGCAATATAAGTACAAAAGCTGGTTATACGGAAACAATAATGCTGTTGCTCTCTCCAATATTATAGTATTCAATGACTGTAGTAATTCATTGAATACTATGTTTGAGTTACAATAACACAGAGTTTGGCGCATGCGCAGTTGAAATCATTATCGTGAACATGCTTTAGAGCGACGTAGAGAGCGGGTGGGACCGCTCTAGACGTCTGACATGGAGAACAAGGAAGTAGGGTTTTGGAGGAGTCGCAGAGAAACACTAGAAAATTTAAAATATATATATTTTACGAACAATAGCTGTAATCTAAAAACAAAGTTGGCGACTACATTAAGGTACTATTAATCATTGCAGTGCGGTCATCATTATCTGAAAAGTTTACCATCTCTCTATATATATATATATATATATATATATATATATATATATATATATATATATATATATATATATACCATGAAAGAGGTGTTAAGAAAATAAGGGGTTATACTAATGCTATTTTCCTTTGTAGTAATTAGTATACATAAAAAAAAAAAATCAGTGTTTTTTTTTTTTTTTTCAGTAATGTCTTTCTAGCAGTATTTTTTAGGTTTTGATCCTTTTAACAAAATGCAAAACATAATTTATATAGTAACGTTACTATTGTTTTTAATCCAGGCCTCAACCTGTCAACTTGCACCCAGTTTTGTGCTCTTTGTGACCTTCTTGCATCTTATATTCTTTCATGTCCAGAAAACGTATTGGTCAAGACGCCTCAGCCACTGATGTCCCACACATTTTGGGTTCTGACAATGACCCACTAAATGTTCTAGGCAGGACACCCCTGAGTGCTATTGCGCAGAGATTCCATCACATCCTTCAACTCAGTGCCTCTACAGGAGAGTATGAGAAGCTGACTCTGGTAAGTAAGACTTGACTAATACCTGGTAATACGCTTTTTTGGAGTTTTTGTCAAAATTCCTGTAGCAATGTTCCCCATAGTGCAGAATTATATAACCTTAGCTTAGTGTCAGGTTTCTAAAGCAAATTGTTAGATATTTAGCAAAGAAAACAGAACGCCGCTCCTGGCTCTACTGAGCGGGTCTGTTTTCTTCTCCTAAGAGCATCTGGGCTCGCAGTCTAATCATAGCCGGCGCTATTAAACTCAATGTAGCTCGCTACCAGGGCGGGAGCGAGCTACATTGATTTTAATAGTGCAATCGGGCGCGCTGTGACTAGACAGCGTGCCCGCAATGCGCTTAGCAGAAGAAAACAGACCCGCTCAGTAGAGCCAGGAGCGGCGTTCTATTTTCTTTGCTAAATATCTGTCTAACCATTTGCTTTAGAAACCTGGCGCTAAGCTAATGTTATACAAGTCTGCACTATGTGCAGAATTATATAACATTATTTGCTAGGTTTACTGGCCCTTTAACAGTAAAGCGATGCCCACAGCTGTCACAACCTCGACAAACGCAATGAAAAAGTTTCCTGCCTCCTAAGTTCTAGCACAAAATAACCCGCACAGCCTAGAGCAAAACTCCACGGAACCACAATTTTTTTTTTTAACAAATCCTCATTGTAAAAAAAAAAAAACACCAACAAAAAACACTGATATTCACATGCTGTGCCCAATTTTAAAATCATGTGCGCTCTCTTAGTAAAAGGCTTAGAGGGAACAATGCCCTGCAGTATTAAAGGGACAGCCAAAATTAAACTTGCATTATTCAGATAGGGCACGTAATTTTTATTTTTTTTTAAAGATTTTTATTGAGGTTTTGAGAAATAACAGAGAGTAAAATGTGTCCATAAGACAATTCCAACACAATAATAACATACATATACATATCCAGTGAGACACCGACATAAGGAATAGCATCCAAGAACAAATATGGCAGTCATATCCACCCTATCCCAACTATTATGATGCTACATCTATGAATAGTGACAGACAATGTACAATAACATAGCATTTTCTAAAATAAGAGGGTAGCTGATGTCAAACCCCATGGTACCATATCACATATTCTTTATGTATATGAATAGAAAAGACATCTCAACTAATGTATTCTTTAGGGAATCATCTGGGGCCTATAACTATGAAACCTCGTTTTTGTTTTTATAGCAATATGAGCATCAGATGGTGAGAGGAAATAAGTCACTAGAACATGTTTGGGCTTATGGTACTAGCTATTTAAGAGTAGGTATACTTGAACACATCTTTAAAGAATAAGAAGTGAGAATGAGTTGTACTCCTAAAGTTAATGAGAGAGAAAAGTACCTACATTCCAGTTGTAGAAGATGAGGAGAGGGGTAATCTAAAGTGGCGTAGAGTAACAGCTTTTCGGACACCATCTGAGAGTGATTATATGAAATATTTGACAGCGGACGAGAGCCGCTTTGAGTGGGGGAAAGGGGAGGGTGCGAGGCTTTTTAAATTGACATAGGGTTTTGGGGAATGTAGAGAGAGGGGAAGTTGAACCATATCAGAGTGAAAAATAATATACAATAGTGGCATGTACTTCAAAATCAACTTAGTAGGGATTATATAAATCTTAAAGTAACAGTATGGGGTTCTCATAGAAATATCAGCCAGTTATACACTTAAATAGTAGAAGGAAGCACAGTGATACCTAGGCTAATTCCGTTGTGCCCTTAGTGTTTCCAATAGAACTTACTGCATGTTCCCATTTATTTGTTGCTGGATAAAATGAAGGGATTGTAGTAGAATGGCCGTAGGTAGTGGATTGGAATATTATATGACCTATCAAACATCCCTAAAGAGCTTATATCAGGGTGGCTTCTCACCATCACCTACTGTTTGGCTATTATGTGTACACTGTCTTGGGAGATCCATGAAAAGTAAATGTCTTAACTATATTTGGCCATAGTAGCTGGTACAATATAACCATGAATTCCTGAGTTATCCTCCACATTGTGTTATAGATCATAAAAATATATGTAAAGACCCTTAGTCTGAGCTGTGCACTAACTGCCCCTTATCAAGGCTTTCCATAAAAAAAAACATTTAGAACATACATGAGCAAACCATGAGCTTTATGTGAAGGTGAAGGGGATATAACTTTTAACTGCTGAGCTAGCAAAAGAGACTTATGCAGTGGGAGATCAAGTATCATTACTGTCGTCATCTAAAACAAAAATGTCAGTGTCTCAGATGAAGAGCTCCGTGAGAAAATGAGGTGTCACAGGAAACATTACCCTACGCAGCACAGCGATAGAGTCGAGGTGGGGACACTGCAGATCACCGACAAAGAAAGGCCTCCCGTTGTTGATGAGGAGTTTGAATTCTGGTGTGGCCAGGGCCGGGACCATCTTCTGAGCAGTTGTTCTGGTGAGGACGGAACAGGTCGGTGCATCAGAGGGCCGGCCACATCCCCCAACACATCCTCCCAGGTCCGTGCCGTTTTTCTTATGTAGAGGGCTCGATCATTTTTAGGTGTTTCTTCTCCGACGCCTGCACCACATAATGACAGCAGGAAACTCCTCCACGGTTGGACCCCAGTAGTCGCGGAAACTTGAGGCAGCTGTGCGATCTGTAGATCGTGTGGCTCCAATTCCAGGTCCGCCATGAAAGTCTGCCTCCTTATTGGTAGATGAGAGGGTTTGAAGGACTCGGGTAGCGACTCGTTTTGAATGGTTGGGATTGCAATAGAAGGAACTATTTGGTGTGGGTGTCCGTACGTGATCTCCATCTCTGACTTTAGTACAGTCCTTAAAGGGACACTGAACCCAATTTTTTTCTATCATGATTCAGATAGAGCATGCAATTTTAAGCAATTTTCTAATTTACTTCTATTATCAAATTATTTTCATTCTCTTGGTATCTTTATTTGAAATGCAAGAATGTAAGTTTAGATGCCGGCCCATTTTTGGTGAACTCACTATGTTCTTGCTGATTGGTGGGTAAATTCACCTACCAATAAACAAGTGCTTTACATGGTCTGAACCAAAAAAATAGCTTAGATGCCTTCTTTTTCAAATAAAGAAAGCAAGAGAACTAAGAAAAATTGATAATAGGAGTAAATTAGAAAGTTGTTTACAATTGCATGCTTTATCTGCATCACAAAAGAAAAAAATTGGGTTCAATGTCCCTTTAAGTCTGCCATTTTCGCACAGTATTCCTGCTCAAAAGTCTGCAAAAGAGTGGATATTAGGCAGTGTATCTTCTCCATATTTGTTTATGTGACAGATTTCTTTTGTCAGTATTGTAGCTCTTATCTTGTTTTAGATCCTTTAGTTTTATAGAAAGTTAGTGCAGTTGCCGTTTAACCCATGCAGCCGGGGGAAGGGTGGAAAATATGTTTGTCAGGCTGTCTTCTGGCGAGGATCCATAAAGAGCAAAAAGGTTAATAATCCGGCAAGATGTTTATAGCATTCTGTTCAGTAGATGATTAGGCTTCATTATATAGCTGTATGAACGTGAGATGCTGAGTATTTCAATAGATATACGATGGATTATTTGATCTTCTTTTGGAGCCTTAGAAATTGCGACCGGCCATGTTCCCTGCTTAGCCACGCCCCCAGGGCACGTCATTTTAACAACTTTCCAATTTACTTTTATCATCAAATTTGCTTTGTTTTCTTGGTATTCTTTGTTGCAAACTAAACCTAGCTAGGCTCATATGCTAATTTATAAACCGTTTTTTGACAGCTTTTCACAGCTAGAGTGTGTGAGTTCATGTTTGCCATATAGGTAACATTGTACTCACTCCTGTGGAATTATTTTTAAGTGTGCATTGATTGGCTAAAATGTATGTCAGTCAAAAGAACTGAATAAAGGGGACAGTCTACAGAGACTTAGACACAATGTAATCATAGAGGTAAAAAGTATATTCATATAACTGTTAGTTATGCAAACCTATGGAATGGCTGATGAAGCGTTTATCTTTTTAAAACAATAAACATTTTCGGGTAGACTGATTTTTTTTTTTTTTTTTTTTTTTTGTATTTTTTTTTGTACTAAAAAAACTTATAATTTTACCTTTCAATCGCTATTTTCTTTTCTCCAACATAGGTGTGTCCGGTCCACGGCGTCATCCTTACTTGTGGGATATTCTCTTCCCCAACAGGAAATGGCAAAGAGCCCAGCAAAGCTGGTCATATGATCCCTCCTAGGCTCCGCCTACCCCAGTCATTCTCTTTGCCGTTGCACAGGCAACATCTCCACGGAGATGGCTAAGAGTTTTTTGGTGTTTAAATGTAGTTTTTATTCTTCAATCAAGTGTTTGTTATTTTAAAATAGTGCTGGTGTCTTAAAGTAATCCCTCTACCATAGGCATTTGTATACCACGTCACTTCCGGTGACGTTTAATCAACTGGTGGAGGTTTGTGGCGCTCACTGCGCATGCGCTAGAGGCCCAAACTCCTTACAACAGCTGATGCGAAGATACAAAGAATGATGTGGCACGCGCACGTTACTGGTTACAAAATCCCAATGAACGTGTTTGTTCATTGGATTTTGTAACCAGAAAGGGTCGCAGAATATTACTAGTAAATACACACCATGTACTAGTGACACGAGGAGCAGAAGAAATATAGCAAGGGATCAAGAGCCCAGCGCAGCTCCTTAGGTTAGAGGAATTCAGAAACTGCGTTATTTATTTGCACATCCTGTGAGATTTTTTTTTTTTTTTTACATCGTGCTGTGCACTTTTTTTCAAATTATGACAGTTTATGAACAAGGATCAGAGAATAGAAAAGCACCAGAGATATAGTACGTAGCAGACGTATTCAATATATTTCCTACCGCATCTCACAATGTTAGTCAATACAATGTCAGTACCGTTTCTGGTTACAAAATCCAATGACACAACGCTTGTTCATTGGGATTTTGTAACCAGTAACGTGCGCGTGCCACATAATTCCTCATCAGCTGTTGTAAGGAGTTTGGGCCTCTAGCGCATGCGCAGTGAGCGCCACAAACCTCCACCAGCTGACAAAGTGACGAGGTATACACATTCCTACGGGTAGAGGCATAACTTTAGAACACTGGTATGTTCTATTTACTCTGAAACAGAAAAGAGAAGAAGATTTCTGTTTGTGAGAGGAAGATGATTTTAGCAAACGTTACTAAAATCGATTGCTGTTTCCACACAGGACTGTTGAGATGAAGTAACTTCAGTTGGGGGAAGCAGTTGGCAGACTTTTCTGCCTGAGGTATGATGGCCACATTTCTAACACGACTTGGTAATGCTGGAAGGCTGTCATTTTCTCTATGGGGACCGGTAAGCCATTTTCTTAGATTAAGTAAAAGAATAAAGGCTTTATAAGGGCTTAAAAAACTGGTAGACATTTTTCTGGGCTAAAACGATTACTTGCTAAGCATATTTGACAGATTATAGCGCTTTATAGTTATTATAATCTTGGGGATTGTTGTTAAAAAAACGGCAGGCACTGTATGGACACCTTTTTCAGATGGGGGCCTTCTCTAGTCATAGGCAGAGCCTCATTTTCGCGCCACTAATGCGCAGTTGTTTTTGGAAGGCAAGGCATGTGTGAGGCGCTAAGATCCACTGAAAAAGCTTATAGAAGGCGTCATTTGGTATCGTATTCCCCTCTGGGCTTGGTTGGGTCTCAGCAAAGCAGATTCCTGGGACTGTATAGGGGTTAAATGTAAAAACGGCTCCGGTTCCGTTATTTTAAGGGTTAAAGCTTTCAAATTTGGTGTGCAATACTTTTAAGGCTTTAAGACACTGTGGTGAAATTTTGGTGAATTTTGAACAATTGCTTCATACTTTTTCGCATATTCAGTAATAAAGTGTGTTCTGTTTAAAATTTAAAGTGACAGTAACGGTTTTACTTTAAAACGTTTTTTGTGCTTTGTTGACAAGTTTAAGCCTGTTTAACATGTCTGAACCATCAGATAAACGATGTTCTATATGTATGAAAGCCAATGTGTCTCCCCATTTAAATATATGTGATAATTGTGACATGGTGTCCAAACAAGGTAGGGACAATGATGCCACAGATAATAATAGTGCCCAAGATGATTCTTCAGATGAGGGGAGTAAGCATGGAACTGCATCACCCCCTTCTGTGTCTACACCAGTTTTGCCCACACAAGAGGCCCCTAGTACATCTAGTGCGCCAATACTTATTACTATGCAACAATTAACGGCTGTTATGGATAATTCTATTGCAAATATTTTATCTAAAATGCCTACTTATCAAAGAAAGCGCGATTGCTCTGTTTTAAACACTGAAGAGCAAGAGGACGCTGATGATAACGTTTCTGACATACCCTCACACCAATCTGAAGGGGCCAGGAGGGAGGTTTTGTCTGAGGGAGAAATTTCAGATTCAGGAAAAATTTCTCAACAAGCTGAACCTGATGTTGTAACATTTAAATTTAAATTAGAACATCTCCGCGCACTGCTTAAGGAGGTATTATCTACTCTGGATGATTGTGACAATTTGGTCATTCCAGAGAAATTATGTAAGATGGACAAGTTCCTAGAGGTTCCGGTGCCCCCCGATGTTTTTCCTATACCCAAGCGGGTGGCGGACATAGTAAACAAGGAATGGGAAAGGCCCGGCATACCTTTTGTTCCTCCCCCTATATTTAAGAAATTATTTCCTATAGTCGACCCCAGAAAGGACTTATGGCAGACAGTCCCTAAGGTCGAGGGGGCGGTCTCTACTCTAAACAAACGCACTACTATTCCCATAGAAGATAGTTCTGCTTTTAAAGATCCTATGGATAAAAAATTAGAGGGTTTGCTTAAAAAAATGTTTGTTCAGCAAGGTTACCTTCTTCAACCAATTTCATGCATTGTTCCTGTCACTACGGCAGCGTGTTTCTGGTTCGAAGAACTAGAAAAGTCGCTCAATAAAGAATCTTCGTATGAGGAGGTTATGGACAGAGTTCATGCACTTAAATTGGCTAACTCTTTTATTCTAGATGCCGCTTTGCAATTAGCGAGATTAGCGGCGAAAAATTCAGGGTTTGCTATCGTGGCGCGCAGAGCGCTCTGGCTAAAGTCTTGGTCAGCGGATGTGTCTTCCAAGACAAAATTGCTTAACATCCCTTTCAAGGGCAAAACACTGTTTGGTCCTGATTTGAAAGAGATTATTTCAGACATCACCGGAGGAAAGGGCCACGCCAAGAGGGTAATACTTCTCAACCCAAACCAGCCTGGAGACCGATGCAAGGCTGGAACAAGGGTAAGCAGGCCAAGAAGCCTGCCACTGCTACCAAAACAGCATGAAGGGATGGCCCCCGATCCGGGACCGGATCTGGTGGGGGGCAGACTTTCTCTCTTTGCTCAGGCCTGGGCAAGAGATGTTCAGGATCCTTGGGCACTAGAAATAGTTTCTCAAGGTTATCTCCTGGAATTCAAGGAACTACCCCCAAGGGGAAGGTTCCACAGGTCTCAATTATCTTCAAACCAAATAAAAAGACAGGCATTCTTACATTGTGTAGAAGACCTGTTAAGGATGGGAGTAATTCATCCAGTTCCAATAAGAGAACAAGGGATGGGGTTTTATTCCAACCTGTTCATAGTTCCCAAAAAAGAGGGAACATTCAGACCAATTCTAGATCTCAAGATCCTAAACAAATTTCTCAGGGTTCCATCGTTCAAAATGGAAACCATTCGAACGATCCTTCCTACCATCCAGGAAGGTCAATTTATGACCACGGTGGATTTAAAGGATGCGTACCTCCATATTCCTATCCACAAGGAACATCATCAGTTCCTAAGGTTCACTTTTCTGGACAAGCATTACCAGTTTGTGGCACTTCCATTCGGATTAGCCACTGCTCCGAGAATTTTCACAAAGGTACTAGGGTCCCTTCTAGCGGTTCTAAGACCAAGGGGCATTGCAGTAGTACCGTACTTGGACGACATCCTGATTCAAGCGTCGTCTCTGTCAAAAGCAAAGGCTCATACGGACATCGTCCTAGCCTTTCTCAGATCTCACGGATGGAAAGTAAACATAGAAAAAAGTTCTCTTTCCCCGTCAACAAGAGTTCCCTTCTTGGGAACAATAATAGACTCCTTAGAAATGAGGATTTTTCTGACAGAGGTCAGAAAATCAAAACTTCTAAGCTCTTGTCAAGTTCTTCATTCTGTTCTTCGTCCTTCCATAGCGCAGTGCATGGAAGTAATAGGATTGATGGTTGCAGCAATGGACATAGTTCCTTTTGCACGAATTCATCTAAGACCATTACAACTGTGCATGCTCAGACAGTGGAATGGGGATTATACAGACTTGTCTCCGACGATTCAAGTAGATCAAAGGACCAGAGATTCACTCCGTTGGTGGCTAATCCTGGACAACCTGTCACAGGGAATGAGCTTCCGCAGACCAGAGTGGGTCATTGTCACGACCGACGCCAGTCTGGTGGGCTGGGGCGCGGTCTGGGAACCCCTGAAAGCTCAGGGTCTATGGTCTCGGGAAGAATCTCTTCTCCCGATAAACATTCTGGAACTGAGAGCGATATTCAATGCTCTCAAAGCTTGGCCTCATCTAGCAGAGGCCAAATTCATAAGGTTTCAATCAGACAACATGACGACAGTTGCATATATCAACCATCAGGGGGGAACAAGGAGTTCCCTGGCGATGGAGGAAGTGACCAAGATAATTCAATGGGCGGAGGATCACTCCTGCCACTTGTCTGCAATCCACATCCCAGGAATGGAAAATTGGGAAGCGGATTTTCTGAGTCGTCAGACATTCCATCCGGGGGAGTGGGAACTCCACCCGGAAATCTTTGCCCAAATAACTCAATTATGGGGCATTCCAGACATGGATCTGATGGCGTCTCGTCAGAACTTCAAGGTTCCTTGTTACGGGTCCAGATCCAGGGATCCCAAGGCGACTCTAGTAGATGCACTAGTAGCACCTTGGACCTTCAACCTAGCTTATGTTTTCCCACCGTTTCCTCTCATTCCCAGGCTGGTAGCCAGGATCAACCAGGAGAGGGCTTCGGTGATCTTGATAGCTCCTGCGTGGCCACGCAGGACTTGGTATGCAGACCTGGTGAATATGTCATCGGCTCCACCATGGAAGCTACCTTTGAGACAGGACCTTCTTGTTCAAGGTCCATTCGAACATCCGAATCTGGTTTCTCTCCAACTGACTGCTTGGAGATTGAACGCTTGATTTTATCAAAGCGTGGGTTTTCAGATTCTGTAATAGATACTCTGATTCAGGCTAGGAAGCCTGTAACTAGAAAAATTTACCATAAGATATGGAAAAAATATATCTATTGGTGTGAATCTAAAGGATTCCCATGGAACAAGATAAAAATTCCTAGGATATTATCCTTTCTACAAGAGGGTTTGGAGAAGGGTTTATCTGCAAGTTCTCTGAAGGGACAGATTTCTGCGTTATCTGTTTTACTTCACAAAAGGCTGGCAGCTGTGCCAGACATTCAAGCGTTTGTTCAGGCTCTGGTTAGAATCAAGCCTGTTTACAGACCCTTGACTCCTCCCTGGAGTCTTAATCTAGTTCTTTCAGTTCTTCAAGGAGTTCCGTTTGAACCCTTACATTCCGTAGATATTAAGTTATTATCTTGGAAAGTTTTGTTTTTGGTTGCAATTTCTTCTGCTAGAAGAGTTTCTGAGTTATCTGCTCTGCAGTGTTCTCCGCCCTATCTGGTGTTCCATGCAGATAAGGTGGTTTTGCGTACTAAGCCTGGTTTTCTTCCGAAAGTTGTTTCCAACAAGAATATTAACCAGGAGATAGTTGTACCTTCTTTGTGCCCGAATCCAGTTTCAAAGAAGGAACGTTTGTTACACAATTTGGACGTAGTCCGTGCTCTAAAATTCTATTTAGAGGCCACTAAAGATTTCAGACAAACTTCTTCTTTGTTTGTTGTTTATTCTGGTAAAAGGAGAGGTCAAAAAGCAACTTCTACCTCTCTTTCCTTTTGGCTTAAAAGCATTATCCGTTTGGCTTATGAGACTGCCGGACGGCAGCCTCCTGAAAGAATCACAGCTCACTCCACTAGGGCTGTGGCTTCCACATGGGCCTTCAAGAACGAGGCTTCTGTTGACCAGATATGTAAGGCAGCGACTTGGTCTTCACTGCACACTTTTGCCAAATTTTACAAATTTGATACTTTTGCTTCTTCAGAGGCTATTTTTGGGAGAAAGGTTTTGCAAGCCGTGGTGCCTTCTATTTAGGTGACCTGATTTGCTCCCTCCCTTCATCCGTGTCCTAAAGCTTTGGTATTGGTTCCCACAAGTAAGGATGACGCCGTGGACCGGACACACCTATGTTGGAGAAAACAGAATTTATGCTTACCTGATAAATTACTTTCTCCAACGGTGTGTCCGGTCCACGGCCCGCCCTGGTTTTTTTAATCAGGTCTGATGAATTATTTTCTCTAACTACAGTCACCACGGTATCATATGGTTTCTCCTATGCATATTTCCTCCTGTACGTCGGTCGAATGACTGGGGTAGGCGGAGCCTAGGAGGGATCATATGACCAGCTTTGCTGGGCTCTTTGCCATTTCCTGTTGGGGAAGAGAATATCCCACAAGTAAGGATGACGCCGTGGACCGGACACACCGTTGGAGAAAGTAATTTATCAGGTAAGCATAAATTCTGTTTTTATTGACACAATGAGTCCACGGATCATCTTAATTACTAATGGAATATTCTCCTCCTGGTCAGCAGGAGGAGGCAAAGAGCACCACAGCAGAGCTGTTAAATAGCTCCTCCCTTCCCTTCCCCCAGTCATTCTCTTTGCCTACGTTAGTGATTGGAAGTGGTAAAGTGAGGTGTTAGTATAGATTCTTCAATCAAGAGTTTATTATTTTTAAAGTAGTGCAAGATTGTGCTGCTTTGTCCTGGGGTGTAGCCGTAGTCCATATCAGTCTCTTCAGTAGAGCATTGGTGGCTTTAGAATGATGGGAACTTGTGGGACATAATTCTCACTGCGCCTCCCATATATTATTGCTGCCCTAACCCTGAAAACCTAAGGAATATATATTCAGGAATTTATTTTTCTTCACAGGTCCATGTGGGGATAGGACCCCTCAAACCTGGTGACCTGCCTTTGCTGTCAGGCAGACATATGAGGTAAGTGCTTGTTTTTTTCCTGGGACACTTAGAGGAAAGGAGCACTTTATTATACTTCATTACATTACATAAAGGCAGGTTTCTACTTAAAAGATTATCTGCAGACCAGACAAAAAGAGAGGCGTTCTTACATTGTGTAGGAGACATCTCCGCCCTGGGAGTGATTGTTCCCGTTCCAGTACAGGAACAGGGTCAGGGTTTTTATTCCAATCTGTTCGTGGTTCCCAAAAAGGAGGAAACCTTCAGACCAATTTTAGACCTCAAGAGTCTAAACAAATTTCTCAGGGTTCCGTCCTTCAAGATGGAAACTATTCGTTCCATTCTTCCCTTAATCCAGGATGGTCAATTTATGACAACAGTGGATTTAAAGGACGCATACCTACATGTTCCTATTCACAGGGATCATCACAAGTTCCTAAGATTTGCCTTCCAGGGCAAGTACTTCCAGTTTGTAGCTCTTCCTTTTGGCCTGGCCACTGCTCCCAGAATTTTCACAAAATGTTCTGGGGTCTCTGTTGGCTGTACTTCGGTCACGGGGATTGGGTTGGTGCCTTATCTGGACGACATTCTAGTCCAGGCGTCATCTTTTCAACAAGCAAGATCCCACACCGACCTAGTGTTATCTTTCCTGAGAGCTCACGGGTGAAAGGTAAATTTGGAAAAGAGTTCCCTAGTTCCAGACAGAAGAGTCATGTTTATGGGAACCATAATAGACTCCTTGTATATGAAGATTTTTCTGACAGAAGTCAGGAAATTAGAAATCGAGAGAATAAGGACAGGGGCATTAATATGGCACACTTGGGGGATTCACATCTCTTAACATATTAGGTAGGTGATTATGTGGTGTGGTACTATGTAATTAGTTTAAAACTTAACATTTATTATTTATTATTGATTAGATAAAAAAATATAATTATACTCAGTGGTGTGGACCATGCCACTATATGTTAAAAATCTATTCACATACACATAAAAGAAAAAGAAAATCAAAATAACTAAAAATTAAAGAAAAAATTAAAGAATAATTTATATACATGCACTGCTGACTCTCTGTATTAGGAGTAACCTCCTATAAGTTGCACAATTAAATATGTAGTGTTAGGGTAAAGGTATCGTTGTACTATAGTTTCTATAATTGCCCGCAGCAAGCTAGGGTTGAGGTGTTGAGAAGAAGTACTATTATCGATAATGCTTTTATGCCTTAAGTCAATTAAACTGTAAGTACTTCTAACACTCTCCTATTCCCAAAGCCAGCTTATTTTTAACCGTTAAAGGTGCCCTAAAAGAGGGCCAACAATTATACCAAAAGACGATAGTCAAAGGATAGTTTTCTAGATAACCTTAACCCAATTTTCTATCAATATCCCATAAGACAACAGAGAGCGCAGTGCGAACGGCCTAACGCGCGTTTCGCATACGCTTTTTCAAAGGCTGACCCGATCACCTCCCGGGATTTCCTTATGTAGGTCCTCAGACCAATCCTAGTCCATTATTCTGACTGGCGCGTCTAATCGTCCAATCGCGGATGATCTTCTGCGATTGGTATAAACAGAGGGTGTGTGCCGTTAAACCAATAGCGTGCGGTTGGATACAAATGAGGGCGTGAGTACGCTCCTTGTCATATCGCTCCATCCCGGACTCCACTGGAAACAGCGCATAAATATTAAAGGGGATAATAAACAAAACAAGCACCCGTTGCTCATTGTAACAGTGTATCTGCATGTATATACTATGATCGTTCAAACTCATTGTGTTAAATATGTGATGCTAAGCCATAAATAAATTCTGAAGTTCCATAATCCCAATATTCAAATTAGTTGTATTACACTTTACCCAATATTGAACATATAGGTTTTAGTGATTACCATTACTGTATGCATTAATGCATGTTGATATGCATAAATCCATTAAAATATTATTGCTTATATCGATAAATAGTATTTTATAAATGCATATTCAGAGGAGTGTTAATCACTATTTATAGCTTTTTCTCTAAAAACGTATTCACCTTATAACCTGTGCCTTATGTTTATGTAGTATTGCTAGTATTTACTACTGAATTAATTCCAATTACCCCACTCTATATTCATTCCATATATGATTCTTATATAAAAACATAGGTAACAGTAGATATGAGTTTATATTGCTATAACTCCAGTGATTAGGTTTCAAGAACTGAAATGATGATATACAATTATATTGAGAATTTCACAGGTATAGTGAATGGGATCCATACTAGGTAACAGTAGATCTAGAATTGTATTGCTTTAACTTCAGTAGTTAGGCTTCCAAGAGCTCAAAAAATTGGATACACAATTATATTCACATATTTAAGAGTATCACAGGTATAGTGAAAAAGATCCATAATAATCTCCCTAAGGGGTCTCAGGATTTTAAGTCTAAAAATAGCTGCATAGTTGAGTTAGATGGTTAACAATTCTTCCAATATTCATACAAGTTACACATTATCCAGATGTTAGTTGAAATACTAGGTTTTATCTATTTCAGACTTATTTACAATCATATGTTGATTCCAGGGGTCATATCCTCGAGATTAGTATGGCATCACTTTTTGGGGATTTTACTCTAGGAATGCACTAAAAGTTAAAGTTTCATTGAGCCCCTTAGGACTCATACTTTGCATTCTAAAGATCCATTTCGTCTCTGCTTTAAGTAGTGCTTTTTCGATATTCCCCCCTCTTATTCCTAGTGAGACTTTCTGGAGAATCCAACTTTGCAATTCTGGTTTGCAGTCATGTTTTTCTAGAAAATGACTTGCCACTGTGGTCAATTTTTTTGTCATGTTCCAAATCATTCCTTGCATTTTTGATGTTGCATATATGTTCGCCCAAACGTCTTCTGAATTCACGTGTCGACATACCTACATACTTCTTCTTACAGTTGCATTCAATACAATAGATAATATTTTTGCTCCTACAATTATAGAAGTCGTTCATTACGATCACTCCAGATGGAAAGATATTCATCTGCTTTACATTCAGTATGTATGGGCAGAATTTGCACGTTCCACATGCATATGTTCCCAAAAAGTCCTTTCTTTTTTTAGGAGTATTTTTAACAAAATGACTCTTTGTTATCTTGTCCCTAATAGTAGGGGCTCTTCTCCAGCTCATTGCAATATTATCGCCAATGCACTGGGATAAATCCTCGTCTGTTTTTAAAATATGTACATGCGTGTTCAGTATGTCCTTTATTTCCTTATGTGCAGTATTGAAAGTACTGACAAACCTAACTTTGTTATCTATGTTATTTTTGGATTTAGGTTTCAACAAATGTGCTCTGTCCGTATGGAGGGCTCTGTGATATGCCTTTTTTAGGATACTATTTGGGTATCCTCTTTTTAATCTCTTTTTCATATCCATTGCCTGATTTTTAAAGTCAATAATATCAGAACAATTACGCCTTAACCTAAGAAATTCCCCAAAGGGTATGGCTTTCTTGGTGGCTGGATGATGTGCACTTTGGAAATTCAATATTGAGTTCGTAGCAGTTTCCTTCCTATAGAGGTCTGATTTGATCTGACCAAACATATCTCTCGAAATCTTCAAATCAAGGAATGTAACACTTTCATGATTGATTTCATATGTTAGACCTAAATTCAAATTGTTGGTGTTGAGGATTCCAATAAATTCTTTGAATAGGGATGTCACCTTTCCAAATTAGGAAGACGTCATCTATGTACCTGAGCCACAAGACAATCTTGTCCGCATATCTTTCCATATCCATTCCAAAAACAAATTCTCGTTCCCTCCACCCTAAGTATATGTTCGCATAGGTGGGGGCACAGGCTGTGCCCATGGCTGTTCCTCGAATTTGCAGGAAGAATTTGTCATTAAAGACAAAGAAGTTATGGCTCAGTACAAATTTGAGTAATTTGACTAGAAATGTATTTTTAGGAGTATGTTCTATTGTTTCCATTTGGAGAAAATAATTGACTACATGACAGCCCCAGTGATGTTCAATTGACGTGTAGAGGGACTCCACGTCACAGGTTGCTAAGAACATATCATTTTCTAGTGTCATGTCCTCGATTTTACTCAATACATCCATGGTGTCTCTCGTGTATGAGGGTAATGTTAGAACAATATTTCTTAATCTCAAATCCAAATATCTTGATGCCTGTTCACAGAGACTACCAATGCCTGCCACAATTGGTCTGCCAGGGGGTGTCTGTTTGTTTTTGTGTATCTTTGGTAGTAAATAAAAAAGTAGCAATTTTAGGATTATCTACTTTTAAGAATTTTACTTCTTTTTCATCAATCAGGTTATCTTTCTTGGCATCACTGACTAAGGTTTCATACATTTTCAGGTAGTCCTCACTAGGATTACTCCATAAAAATTTGTAACACTTTGTTTCACCTAGCTATTTCATTGCTTCCGTGATGTACATAGGTACCGGCCAGATGACAATATTGCCTCCCTTATCAGATGGCTTGATGATCACATCATCCCATTTTTGGATGTCATTTAATGCCCACTTTTCTTCTCTGATTAGATTACTCCAATCTTTTTCTCTTAGGTTCAAAATAACTCTGCAGACTACTTTTAAGAATATTTCTATCTGTGGAAAAGAGGAAAGTTGTGGCATAAATGTGGACTTTTTTGTAAGTTTCTTGTGCCAATCTGGAGTGTTAGGTATTGTCATTTAATTGTCTTCAAGTAGTGTTACAAGATCCATAATGGCTTGCGTCTCTTCATCACTATCATTGTGCTTTGTGTACATTTTTTTGAGTGCTAGTTTTCTGGCGAAAAGATTAATATCTTTTATTATCTCAAAGAAATCAGGGTTGTTAGAAGGGGAAAAGGACAAACCTCTACCAAGTATACTTTTATGTTGGGGTGATAGGACTCTGTCAGACAAATTAATTATTTCCAATGTGTCTGAGTTTACCATCTCGGTCGTCTCGACCAATCCTCCCTGGTTTTGTCGTTGTTCCTGTACCCCCATCTCATTCTGTTTCTCAAATTGAGTTCTGTTCTCCCCCCCCCCTTCTTTTGCTTTTTCCTTTTCTTTGGGTTTGCCCTCTTTCTCGTTTTTTGAGAGAAGAGTTTGTCTATCACTCGCACTTGGTACCAGTAGGGTTCTGCCTGAAAAACCTTCTGCCCCCTCTTCCCCTGCTGAGGACTCATATTCTGATGTAGAGACATCCTCCCTATTTGTTTTTGATGGTACTAAGTTTCTTCTACGTCTGGGATTCTTTTCATCCCATGTAAAAACTCTTCCCTGTTCAAAATCCTTAATATCCCTGCTTAGCTTGGCACATTTGGTCTTAATTATCTCCTTCTTTTTATCGTCTAGTTCTCCTCTCAAGTTTTTATATGCTGTTTTAAAATCTTCCAGACTTTCAAAGTTTTTAAGTTTAACAGTGATGTCAGAGATCTCTTTATTCAGTTCTTCCACAATCTCTGTCTCGTAATCTGAGAGAATTGCGACTAAGATCTCTGAGCAAGAGATAAGGGCTTGTTCCCATCTCCCTCTATAGCTCTCTATATGAAAGCTAAAGCTTGGGAAGAGTCTAACTCTTAGGCCTCTAGGTATTATGTGTTTCGCTAGGTAACGGTCATAGGTGCTTTTATTCCATATAGACCTTGTATGTTTCCTTAGCAGTTCACCTAGAATATTCAGGCCTGATTCCCAGTCTTCAAAGTTATTTTTATTAACACCCTCTGCTGTAAAGTTAGCAAATGTTTTATCTATGTTTGCTTTTCTGTCTTTTTCACGATTAAGGAAATCCTCCATCAAATTGATGGAAGCCATAATTATTTCCCAGTTTATAGAAGAAGACTACTGAATAGTCAATATTAAGTACTTTTTGAAAATACCCTTTTAACCTCAAGGGGAAGGTGGGAAAGAACTCGAGATGACAATCTCAGACCTTACTCCAGATAGACCTATGTACTGGATAAGGTAGTGCCTAATGCCAATTATAATATATTAGAAATAGAGAGAATAAGGACAGGGGCATTAATATGGCACACTTGGGGGATTGACATCTCTTAACATATTAGGTAGGTGATTATGTGGTGTGGTACTATGTAATTAGTTTAAAACTTAACATTTATTATTGATTAGATAAAAAAATATAATTATACTCAGTGGTGTGGACCATGCCACTATATGTTAAAAATCCATTCACATACACATAAAAGAAAAAGAAAATCAAAATAACTAAAAATTAAAGAAAAAAAAGGATTTATGCTTACCTGATAAATTACTTTCTCCAACGGTGTGTCCGGTCCACAGCGTCATCCTTACTTGTGGGAATATCTCTTCCCCATCAGGAAATGGCAAAGAGTCCCAGCAAAGCTGGCCATATAGTCCCTCCTAGGCTCCGCCCACCCCAGTCATTCTCTTTGCCGTTGCACAGGCAACATCTCCACGGAGATGGTTAAGAGTATGTGGTGTTTAGTTGTAGTTTTTTTTTATTGTACTATCAAGAGTTTGTTATTTTAAAATAGTGCTGGTATGTACTATTTACTCTGAAACAGAAAAAGATGAAGATTTCTGTTTGTGAGAGGAAGATGATTTTAGCAGACAGTAACTAAAATCGATTGCTGTTTCCACATAGGACTGTTGAGATGAAGTAACTTCAGTTGGGGGAAACAGTTAGCAGACTTTTCTGCTTAAGGTATGACTAGCCATATTTCTAACAAGACTGTGTAATGCTGGAAGGCTGTCATTTCCCCTCATTGGGACCGGTAAGCCATTTTCTTAGTCTCAAACAGAAGAAAGGGCTTAATATGGGCTATAAAACTGGTAGACACTTTTATGGGCTAAATCGATTGCTTTATTTGGACATTTTATACATGTTTATGCTGATAATTCACACTTATAAACTTGGGGAACGTTTTTTAACGTCGGGCACTATGTTAGACACCTTTTCCAGTCAGGAAGGGCCTTCCCAGTTGTAGGCTGAGCCTCATTTTCGCGCCATTACTGCGCAGTTGTTTTTGAGTGCAAGACATGCAGATGCATGTGTGAGGACCTGAGAGTAGTTGGAAAAGTTCCTAGAAGGCGTCATTTGGTATCGTATTCCCCTCTGGGCTTGGTAAAGTCACAGCAAAGGCTGTAGCTGGGACTATATAGGGGTTAAATCTGTAACCAGCTCCGGTTTCGTTATTTTAAGGGTTAAAGCTCTGAAAATTGGTGTGCAATACTTTTAATGCTTTAAGACACTGTGGTGAAAGTTTGGTAAATTTTGAACAATTCCTTCATATATTTTCACATATTCAGTAATAAAGTGTGCTCTGTTTAAAACTTAAAGAGACAGTAACGGTTTTGTTTTAAAACGGTTTTTGTGCTTTATTGACAAGTTTAAGCCTGTTTAACATGTCTGTGCCTTCAGATAAGCTATGTTCTATATGTATGAAAGCCAATGTGTCTCCCCCTTCAAAATTGTGTGATAATTGTGCCATAGCGTCCAAACAAAGTAAGGACAGTACTGCCACAAATAATGAAATTGCCCAAGATGATTCCTCAGATGAAGGGAGTAGACATGGTTCTACATCATCTCCTTCTGTGTCTACGCCAGTTTTGCCCACGCAGGAGGCCCCTAGTACTTCTAGCGTGCCAATGCTTATTACCATGCAACAATTGACGGCTGTAATGGATAACTCCATAGCAAATATTTTATCCAAAATGCCTGCATATCAGAGAAAGCGCGATTGCTCTGTTTTAAACACTGAAGAGCAGGAGGGCGCTGATGATAATTGTTCTGTCATACCCTCACACCAATCTGAAGGGGCCATGAGGGAGGTTTTGTCAGATGGGGAAATTTCAGATTCAGAAAAAATTTCTCAACAGGCTGAACCTGATGTTGTGACATTTAAATTTAAATTAGAACATCTCCGCGCACTGCTTAAGGAGGTGTTATCTACTCTGGATGATTGTGACAACTTGGTCATTCCAGAAAAATTATGCAAGATGGACAAGTTCCTAGAGGTTCCGGTGCACCCCGACGCTTTTCCTATACCCAAGCGGGTGGCGGACATAGTGAATAAGGAGTGGGAGAAGCCCGGCATACCTTTTGTTCCCCCTCCTATATTTAAGAAATTATTTCCTATGGTCGACCCCAGAAAGGACTTATGGCAGACAGTCCCTAAGGTCGAGGGGGCAGTTTCTACTCTAAACAAGCGCACTACTATTCCTATAGAAGATAGTTGTGCTTTCAAAGATCCTATGGATAAAAAATTGGAAGGTTTGCTTAAAAAGATTTTTGTACAGCAAGGTTACCTTCTACAACCCATTTCGTGCATTGTTCCTGTCACTACAGCAGCGTGGTTCTGGTTCGAGGAACTAGAAAAGTCGCTCAGTAGAGAGACTCCATATGAGGAGGTTATGGACAGAGTTCCCGCACTTAAGTTGGCTAACTCTTTTATTTTAGATGCCGCTTTGCAATTAGCTAGATTAGCGGCGAAAAATTCAGGGTTTGCAATTGTGGCGCGCAGAGCACTTTGGCTAAAGTCTTGGTCAGCGGATGTATCATCCAAGACAAAATTGCTTAACATCCCCTTCAAGGGTAAAACTCTCTTTGGACCAGAATTGAAAGAGATTATCTCAGACATCACTGGGGGAAAGGGCCACGCCCTCCCACAAGATAGGCCTTTCAAGGCCAAGAATAAGTCTAATTTTCGTTCCTTTTGTAATTTCAGGAACGGACCGGCCTCTAATTCTGCATCCTCTAAGCAAGAGGGTAATGCCTCACAGTCCAAACCAGCCTGGAAACCGATGCAAGGCTGGAACAAGGGTAAGCAGACCAAGAAGCCTGCTACCGCTAACAAAACAGCATGAAGGAGTAGCCCCCGATCCGGGACCGGATCTAGTGGGGGGCAGACTCTCTCTCTTTGCTCAGGCTTGGGCAAGAGATGTTCAGGATCCCTGGACGCTAGAAATAGTTTCTCAGGGTTATCTTCTGGAATTCAAGGAACTACCCCCAAGGGGAAGGTTCCACATGTCTCACTTATCCTCAAATCAAATAAAGAGACAGGCGTTCTTACATTGTGTAGAAGACCTGCTAAAGATGGGAGTGATACACCCAGTTCCAATGACGGAACAAGGAATGGGATTTTACTCAAATCTGTTCGTAGTTCCCAAAAAAGAGGGAACCTTCAGACCAATTCTGGATTTAAAGATCTTAAACAAATTTCTCAGGGTACCATCGTTCAAAATGGAAACCATTCGAACGATTCTACCCACTATCCAGGAAGGTCAATTTATGACTACCGTGGATCTAAAGGATGCGTACCTACATATTCCTATCCACAAAGAACATCATCAGTTCCTAAGGTTCGCCTTTCTGGACAAACATTACCAGTTTGTGGCCCTCCCATTCGGATTAGCCACTGCTCCAAGGATTTTCACAAAGGTACTCGGGTCCCTTCTAGCGGTTCTAAGACCGAGGGGCATTGCAGTAGTACCATACTTGGACGACATTCTAATACAAGCGTCGTCCCTTTCAAAAGCAAAGGCTCATATAGACATCATTCTGGCCTTTCTCAGATCTCACGGATGGAAGGTGAACATAGAAAAAAGTTCTCTGTCTCCGTCAACAAGAGTTCCCTTCCTGGGAACAATAATAGATTCCTTAGAAATGAGGATCTTTCTGACAGATGTCAGAAAGTCAAAACTTCTAAGCGCTTGTCAAGTTCTTCATTCTGTTCCACGTCCTTCCATAGCTCAGTGCATGGAAGTAGTAGGGTTGATGGTTGCAGCAATGGACATAGTTCCTTTTGCTCAAATTCATCTACGACCATTACAACTGTGCATGCTGAAACAGTGGAATGGGGACTATACAGACTTGTCTCCAGTGATTCAAGTAGATCAGAAGACCAGAGATTCACTCCGTTGGTGGATATCCCTGGACCACCTATCCCAGGGAATGAGCTTCCGCAGACCAGAGTGGGTCATTGTCACGACCGACGCCAGTCTAGTGGGCTGGGGTGCGGTCTGGGAATCCCTGAAAGCTCAGGGACTATGGTCTCGGGAAGAGTCTCTTCTCCCGATAAACATTCTGGAACTAAGAGCGATATTCAATGCTCTCAGGGCTTGGCCTCAGCTTGCAAAGGCCAGATTAATACGATTCCAATCAGACAACATGACGACTGTTGCGTATATCAATCATCAGGGGGGAACAAGGAGTTCCCTGGCGATGAAAGAAGTAACCAAAATAATACAATGGGCAGAGAATCACTCCTGCCATCTATCTGCGATCCACATCCCAGGTGTGGAAAACTGGGAAGCGGATTATCTGAGTCGTCAGACATTCCATCCGGGGGAGTGGGAACTCCACCCGGAGATTTTTGCCCAGTTGACTCAATTATGGGGCATTCCAGACATGGATCTGATGGCGTCTCGTCAGAACTTCAAGGTTCCTTGCTACGGGTCCAGATCCAGGGATCCCAAGGCGACTCTAGTGGATGCACTAGTAGCGCCTTGGACCTTCAACCTAGCTTATGTGTTCCCACCGTTTCCTCTCATTCCCAGGCTGGTAGCCAGGATCAAACAGGAGAGGGTCTCGGTGATCTTGATAGCTCCTGCGTGGCCACGCAGGACTTGGTATGCAGACCTGGTGAATATGTCATCGGTTCCACCATGGAAGCTACCTTTGAGACAGGACCTTCTTGTTCAGGGTCCATTCGAACATCCAAATCTGGTCTCCCTCCAGCTGACGGCTTGGAGATTGAACGCTTGATTCTATCAAAGCATGGGTTTTCAGATTCGGTGATTGATACTCTGGTTCAGGCCAGAAAACCGGTAACTAGAAAGATTTACCATAAAATATGGAAAAGATATATCTGCTGGTGTGAATCCAAGGGATTCCCTTGGAATAAGGTAAAAATTCCTAAGATTCTTTCCTTTCTGCAAGAAGGTTTGGATAAAGGATTATCTGCGAGTTCTCTAAAGGGACAGATTTCTGCTTTATCTGTCTTACTACACAAATGACTGGCAGCTATGCCAGGTGTTCAAGCATTTGTTCAGGCTCTGGTTAGGATCAAGCCTGTTTACAGACCTTTGACTCCTCCCTGGAGTTTAAATCTAGTTCTTTCAGTTCTTCAAGGGGTTCCGTTTGAACCTCTACATTCCATAGATATTAAGTTGTTATCTTGGAAAGTTTTGTTTTTGGTTGCTATTTCTTCTGCTAGAAGAGTTTCAGAGTTATCTGCTCTGCAGTGTTCTCCGCCCTATCTGGTGTTCCATGCAGATAAGGTGGTTTTGCGTACTAAGCCTGGTTTCCTTACAAAGGTTGTTTCTAACAAAAATATTAACCAGGAGATAGTTGTACCTTCTTTGTGTCCGAATCCAGTTTCAAAGAAGGAACGTTTGTTACACAATTTGGACGTAGTCCGTGCTCTAAAATTCTATTTAGAAGCTACAAAAGATTTCAGACAAACATCTTCTCTGTTTGTCGTCTATTCTGGTAAAAGGAGAGGTCAAAAAGCGACTTCTACCTCTCTTTCCTTTTTGCTTAAAAGCATCATCCGATTGGCTTACGAGACTGCCGGACGGCAGCCTCCTGAAAGAATCACAGCTCACTCCACTAGGGCTGTGGCTTCCACATGGGCCTTCAAGAACGAGGCTTCTGTTGATCAGATATGTAAGACAGCGACTTGGTCTTCACTGCACACTTTTGCCAAATTTTACAAATTTGATACTTTTGCTTCTTCGGAGGCTATTTTTGGGAGAAAAGTTTTGCAAGCCGGGGTGCCTTCCGTTTAGGTAACCTGATTTGCTCCCTCCCTTCATCCGTGTCCTAAAGCTTTGGTATTGGTTCCCACAAGTAAGGATGACGCCGTGGACCAGACACACCAATGTTGGAGAAAACAGAATTTATGCTTACCTGATAAATTACTTTCTCCAACGGTGTGTCCGGTCCACGGCCCGCCCTGGTTTTTTAATCAGGTCTGATGAATTATTTTCTCTAACTACAGTCACCACAGTACCATATGGTTTCTCCTATATTTTTCCTCCTGTCCGTCGGTCGAATGACTGGGGTGGGCGGAGCCTAGGAGGGACTATATGGCCAGCTTTGCTGGGACTCTTTGCCATTTCCTGTTGGGGAAGAGATATTCCCACAAGTAAGGATGACGCCGTGGACCGGACACACCGTTGGAGAAAGTAATTTATCAGGTAAGCATAAATTCTGTTTTTTTCTTTAATTTTTAGTTATTTTGATTTTCTTTTTCTTTTATGTGTATGTGAATGGATTTTTAACATATAGTGGCATGGTCCACACCACTGAGTATAATTATATTTTTTTATCTAATCAATAATAAATGTTAAGTTTTAAACTAATTACATAGTACCACACCACATAATCACCTACCTAATATGTTAAGAGATGTCAATCCCCCAAGTGTGCCATATTAATGCCCCTGTCCTTATTCTCTCTATTTCTAATATATTATAATTGGCATTAGGCACTACCTTATCCAGTACATAGGTCTATCTGGAGTAAGGTCTGAGATTGTCATCTCGAGTTCTTTCCCACCTTCCCCTTGAGGTTAAAAGGGTATTTTCAAAAAGTACTTAATATTGACTATTCAGTAGTCTTCTTCTATAAACTGGGAAATAATTATGGCTTCCATCAATTTGATGGAGGATTTCCTTAATCGTGAAAAAGACAGAAAAGCAAACATAGATAAAACATTTGCTAACTTTACAGCAGAGGGTGTTAATAAAAATAACTTTGAAGACTGGGAATCAGGCCTGAATATTCTAGGTGAACTGCTAAGGAAACATACAAGGTCTATATGGAATAAAAGCACCTATGACCGTTACCTAGCGAAACACATAATACCTAGAGGCCTAAGAGTTAGACTCTTCCCAAGCTTTAGCTTTCATATAGAGAGCTATAGAGGGAGATGGGAACAAGCCCTTATCTCTTGCTCAGAGATCTTAGTCGCAATTCTCTCAGATTACGAGACAGAGATTGTGGAAGAACTGAATAAAGAGATCTCTGACATCACTGTTAAACTTAAAAACTTTGAAAGTCTGGAAGATTTTAAAACAGCATATAAAAACTTGAGAGGAGAACTAGACGATAAAGAGAAGGAGATAATTAAGACCAAATGTGCCAAGCTAAGCAGGGATATTAAGGATTTTGAACAGGGAAGAGTTTTTACATGGGATGAAAGGAATCCCAGACGTAGAAGAAACTTAGTACCATCAAAAACAAATAGGGAGGATGTCTCTACATCAGAATATGAGTCCTCAGCAGGGGAAGAGGGGGCAGAAGGTTTTTCAGGCAGAACCCTACTGGTACCAAGTGCGAGTGATAGACAAACTCTTCTCTCAAAAAACGAGAAAGAGCACAAAACACAAAGAAAAGGAAAAAGCAAAAGAAGGGGGGGAAAACAGAACTCAATTTGAGAAACAGAACGAGATGGGGGTACAGGAACAACGACAAAACCAGGGAGGATTGGTCGAGACGACCGAGATGGTAAACTCAGACACATTGGAAATAATTAATTTGTCTGACAGAGTCCTATCACCCCAACATAAAAGTATACTTGGTAGAGGTTTGTCCTTTTCCCCTTCTAACAACCCTGATTTCTTTGAGATAATAAAAGATATTAATCTTTTCGCCAGAAAACTAGCACTCAAAAAAATGTACACAATGATAGTGATGAAGAGACGCAAGCCATTATGGATCTTGTGACACTACTTGAAGACAATTAAATGACAATACCTAACACTCCAGATTGGCACAAGAAACTTACAAAAAAGTCCACATTTATGCCACAACTTTCCTCTTTTCCACGGATAGAAATATTCTTAAAAGTAGTCTGCAGAGATATTTTGAACCGAAGAGAAAAAGATTGGAGTAATCTAAGCAGAGAAGAAAAGTGGGCATTAAATGACATCCAAAAATGGGATGATGTGATCATCAAGCCATCTGATAAGGGAGGCAATATTGTCATCTGGCCGGTACCTATGTACATCACGGAAGCAATGAAACAGCTAGGTGACACAAAGTGTTAAAAAAAATTTATGGAGTAATCCTAGTGAGGACTACCTGAAAATGTATGAAACCTTAGTCAGTGATGCCAAGAAAGATAACCTGATTGATGAAAAAGAAGTAAAATTCTTAAAAGTAGATAATCCTAAAATTGCTACTTTTTTATTTACTACCAAAGATACACAAAAACAAACAGACACCCCCTGGCAGACCAATTGTGGCATGCATTGGTAGTCTCTGTGAACAGGCATCAAGATATTTGGATTTGAGATTAAGAAATATTGTTCTAACATTACCCTCATACACGAGAGACACGATTGATGTATTGAGTAAAATCGAGGACATGACACTAGAAAATGATATGTTCTTAGCAACCTGTGACGTGGAGTCCCTCTACACGTCAATTGAACATCACTGGGGCTGTCATGCAGTCAATTATTTTCTCCAAATGGAAACAATAGAACATACTCCTAAAAATACATTTCTAGTCAAATTACTCAAATTTGTACTGAGCCATAACTTCTTTGTCTTTAATGACAAATTCTTCCTGCAAATTCGAGGAACAGCCATGGGCACAGCCTGTGCCCCCACCTATGCGAACATATACTTAGGGTGGTGGGAACGAGAATTTGTTTTTGGAATGGATATGGAAAGATATGCGGACAAGATTGTCTTGTGGCTCAGTTACATAGATGACGTCTTCCTAATTTGGAAAGGTGACATATCCCTATTCAAAGAATTTATTGGAATCCTCAACACCAACAATTTGAATTTACGTCTAACATATGAAATCAATCATGAAAGTGTTACATTCCTTGATTTGAAGATTTCGAGAGATATGTTTGGTCAGATCAAATCAGACCTCTATAGGAAGGAAACTGCTACGAACTCAATATTGAATTTCCAAAGTGCACATCATCCAGCCACCAAGAAAGCCATACCCTTTGGGGAATTTCTTAGGTTAAGGCGTAATTGTTCTGATATTATTGACTTTAAAAATCAGGCAATGGATATGAAAAAGAGATTAAAAACAAGAGAATACCCAAATAGTATCTTAAAAAAGGCATATCACAGAGCCCTCCATACGGACAGAGCACATTTGTTGAAACCTAAATCCAAAAATAACATAGATAACAAAGTTAGGTTTGTCAGTACTTTCAATACTGCACATAAGGAAATAAAGGACATACTGAACACGCATGTACATATTTTAAAAACAGACGAGGATTTATCCCAGTGCATTGGCGATAATATTGCAATGAGCTGGAGAAGAGCCCCTACTATTAGGGACAAGATAACGAAGAGTCATTTTGTTAAAAATACTCCTAAAAAAAGAAAGGACTTTTTGGGAACATATGCATGTGGAACGTGCAAATTCTGCCCATACATACTGAATGTAAAGCAGATGAATATCTTTCCATCTGGAGTGATCGTAATGAACGACTTCTATAATTGTAGGAGCAAAAATATTATCTATTGTATTGAATGCAACTGTAAGAAGAAGTATGTAGGTATGTCGACACGTGAATTCAGAAGACGTTTGGGCGAACATATATGCAACATCAAAAATGCAAGGAATGATTTGGAACATGACAAAAAAATTGACCACAGTGGCAAGACATTTACTAGAAAAACATGACTGCAAACCAGAATTGCAAAGTTGGATTCTCCAGAAAGTCTCACTAGGAATAAGAGGGGGGAATATCGAAAAAGCACTACTTAAAGCAGAGACGAAATGGATCTTTAGAATGCAAAGTATGAGTCCTAAGGGGCTCAATGAAACTTTAACTTTTAGTGCATTCCTAGAGTAAAATCCCCAAAAAGTGATGCCATACTAATCTCGAGGATATGACCTGGAATCAACATATGATTGTAAATAAGTCTGAAATAGATAAAACCTAGTATTTCAACTAACATCTGGATAATGTGTAACTTGTATGAATATTGGAAGAATTGTTAACCATCTAACTCAACTATGCAGCTATTTTTAGACTTAAAATCCTGAGACCCCTTAGGGAGATTATTATGGATCTTTTTCACTATACCTGTGATACTCTTAAATATGTGAATATAATTGTGTATCCAATTTTTTGAGCTCTTGGAAGCCTAACTACTGAAGTTAAAGCAATACAATTCTAGATCTACTGTTACCTAGTATGGATCCCATTCACTATACCTGTGAAATTCTCAATATAATTGTATATCATCATTTCAGTTCTTGAAACCTAATCACTGGAGTTATAGCAATATAAACTCATATCTACTGTTACCTATGTTTTTATATAAGAATCATATATGGAATGAATATAGAGTGGGGTAATTGGAATTAATTCAGTAGTAAATACTAGCAATACTACATAAACATAAGGCACAGGTTATAAGGTGAATACGTTTTTAGAGAAAAAGCTATAAATAGTGATTAACACTCCTCTGAATATGCATTTATAAAATACTATTTATCGATATAAGCAATAATATTTTAATGGATTTATGCATATCAATATGCATTAATGCATACAGTAATGGTAATCACTAAAACCTATATGTTCAATATTGGGTAAAGTGTAATACAACTAATTTGAATATTGGGATTATGGAACTTCAGAATTTATTTATGGCTTAGCATCACATATTTAACACAATGAGTTTGAACGATCATAGTATATACATGTAGATACACTGTTACGATGAGCAACGGGTGCTTGTTTTGTTTATTATCCCCTTTAATATTTATGCGCCGTTTCCAGTGGAGTCCGGGATGGAGCGATATGACAAGGAGCGTACTCACGCCCTCATTTGTATCCAACCGCACGCTATTGGTTTAACGGCACACACCCTCTGTTTATACCAATCGCAGAAGATCATCCGCGATTGGACGATTAGACGCGTCAGTCAGAATAATGGACTAGGATTGGTCTGAGGACCTACATAAGGAAATCCCGGGAGGTGATCGGGTCAGCCTTTGAAAAAGCGTATGCGAAACGCGCGTTAGGACGTTCGCACTGCGCTCTCTGTTGTCTTATGGGATATTGATAGAAAATTGGGTTAAGGTTATCTAGAATACTATCCTTTGACTATCGTCTTTTGGTTTAATTGTTGGCCCTCTTTTAGGGCACCTTTAACGGTTAAAAATAAGCTGGCTTTGGGAATAGGAGAGTGTTAGAAGTACTTACAGTTTAATTGACTTAAGGCATAAAAGCATTATCGATAATAGTACTTCTTCTCAACACCTCAACCCTAGCTTGCTGTGGGCAATTATAGAAACTATAGTACAACGATACCTTTACCCTAACACTACATATTTAATTGTGCAACTTATAGGAGGTTACTCCTAATACAGAGAGTCAGCAGTGCTTGTATATAAATTATTTTTTCTTTAATTTTTTCTTTAATTTTTAGTTATTTTGATTTTCTTTTATGTGTATGTGAATGGATTTTTAACCTATAGTGGCATGGTCCACACCACTGAGTATAATTATATTTTCTCCAACATAGGTGTGTCCGGTCCACGGCGTCATCCTTACTTGTGGGATATTCTCCTCCCCAACAGGAAATGGCAAAGAGCCCAGCAAAGCTGGCCATATAGTCCCTCCCAGGCTCCGCCTACCCCAGTCATTCTCTTTGCCGTTGCACAGGCAACATCTCCACGGAGATGGCTAAGAGTTTTTTTTTGGTGTTTAAATGTAGTTTTATTCTTCAATCAAGAGTTTGTTATTTTAAAATAGTGCTGGTATGTACTATTTACTCTGAAACAGAAAAGAGATGAAGATTTCTGTTTGTAAGAGGAAAATGATTTTAGCAACCGTTACTAAAATCGATGGCTGTTTCCACACAGGACTGTTGAGATGAATTAACTTCAGTTGGGGGAAACAGTGAGCAGACTTTTGCTGCTTGAGGTATGACACATTTCTAACAAGACTTGGTAATGCTGGAAGCTGTCATTTTCCCTATGGGAACCGGTAAGCCATTTTCTTAGTTTAGTATAAGAATAAAGGGCTTCATTAGGGCTTAAAAAACTGGTAGAGGGCTAAAACGATTACTTTACTAAGCATATTTGGCAGATTATAACTATTAATAGTTATTATAATCTTGGGGATTGTTTTAAAAAAACGGCAGGCACTGTATTGGACACCTTTTTCACTGGGGGCCTTTTCTAGTCATAGGCAGAGCCTCATTTTCGCGCCACTAATGCGCAGTTGTTTTTGGAAAACAAGGCATGCAGATGCATGTGTGAGGAGCTAAGAACCACTGAAAAAGCTTATAGAAGGCATCATTTGGTATCGTATTCCCCTCTGGGCTTGGTTGGGTCTCAGCAATGCAGATACCTGGGACTGTATAGGGGTTAAATGTAAAAACGGCTCCGGTTCCGTTATTTTAAGGGTTAAAGCTTTCAAATTTGGTGTGCAATACTTTTAAGGCTTTAAGATACTGTGGTGAAATTTTGGTGAATTTTGAACAATTCCTTCATACTTTTTCACATATTCAGTAATAAAGTGTGTTCAGTTTAAAATTTATTTTGAAAAAAGTTTTATTAATTTTAGTTCAAAAAAAACATAACAAATTCAGACATGTACAATCAGCATATAAGTACAATAAATGCATTTCAAATGTTGTCAGGTTCATATCTCTCTTTAACAGTTTTAAGGTTCAAAAGTTCAGGTGTTCTTACTCTAAAGTCCGTAGGTGTCTTAGATTCTTAGTACAGTTAGCCACAACTCAGAACGTTCAGTTTAAAATTTAAAGTGACAGTAACGGTTTTATTGTAAAACGTTTTTCTTCTGTTATGTGTGAT